>NW_027991233.1:0-201 GCF_054177405.1 Leptonychotes weddellii
TCTTTTTTTTTTTTTTATTCTTATGTTAATCCCCATACATTACATCATTAGTTTTAGATGTAGTGTTCCATGATTCATTGTTTGTGCATAACACCCAGTGCTCCATGCAGAATGTGCCCTCCTCAATACCCATCACCAGGCTAACCCATCCTCCCACCCCCCTCCCCTCTAGAACCCTCAGTTTGTTTTTCAGAGTCCATC
>NW_027991234.1:0-1037 GCF_054177405.1 Leptonychotes weddellii
TGGCAGAGGGTGAATCATCTGCATTGATAGCAGCTAGAAGTTAGACCAGGAGCCACTCATTTGCCTGATGAGACTTTTTTTTTTAAGATTTTATTTATTTATTCATGAGAGAGAGAGAGAGAGAGGCAGAGGGAGAAGCAGGCTCCCCGCTGAGCAGGGAGCCTGATGCGGGACTCGATCCCAGGATTTTGGGATCACGACCTGAGCCAAAGGCAGACGCTTAACCATCCTTGAGACACCCAGGCGCCCTGATGAGACTTATTTTTGATATCTTCTTGCTCCGGGGATAAGGCCTTTGACCTCTTCTCGGGCTTCTTGCTGTTTGCCGTGATTCTTGTTTCTACAGTGCCTGCACAGTTCCTTGGTTTCCACTTTTCTAGTTTGCTTCACTCTGTATTAGTACCAGCTTGGGGTATTATCAAATCACTATTGTGGCTTGTAGGCTTGGGTACTTTAACTAGTTGCCTCATTTATTTATCTAGCAAACATAAACATAACACTTGTTTTTTGCCTGACTCTGTATGTGAAGCATTGGTGATTACTGAGATGAATGATAACTTCGTCTGTGCCCTGATTCTTTTAAGGGGTCATGCTGCCACCTGCCTCAGGGCCTTGGCACAAGCTGTTCTCTCTGCTCAGACTTTCAGAACTAGGTCAGGTGGCAGTCATCTCCTCAGCACCAGCCTACTACTCTGGACTAGACCATTTCCCCCAGTTTTAGCATCTTTAGAACAGATAGTTAAGTTTGCAATGATATATTTATGTGATTTGATTAATATTTGTCCCTAAATTTTAAGTTCCAGGAGGTGGGGATTTTTTTCCTCCACACGATTGTTTTCCCAGTCCTTATAGGACAGTGCTGAGTTTGTATATACTGGACCCACAGAAAATACTTGTATAAGTGAAGGCTTGAGAACAGTGCTTTGCATTGTAAGAAAGGTCTTCCTGAGTGGACAGGCCCTGCTAAGAGTCCTTTAACTAGAAAAGGGAGGGGTGTGGAAGGTAGGGCTTTGAGGCCAAGGCAAAGCAAATGTAAA
>NW_027991235.1:0-201 GCF_054177405.1 Leptonychotes weddellii
TTTTTTTTTTTTTTTTTTTAAAGATTTTATTTATTTATTTGAGACAGACAGAATGAGAGACAGAGAGCATGAGAGGGAGGAGGGTCAGAGGGAGAAGCAGACTCCCTGCCGAGCAGGGAGCCCGATGCGGGACTCGATCCCGGGACTCCAGGATCATGACCTGAGCCGAAGGCAGTCGCTTAACCAACTGAGCCACCCAGG
>NW_027991236.1:0-201 GCF_054177405.1 Leptonychotes weddellii
TTTTTTTTTTTTTTTTTAAAGATTTTATTTATTTATTTTGACAGAGAGAGAGACACAGCGAGAGAGGGAACACAAGCAGGGGGAGTGGGAGAGGGAGAAGCAGGCTTCCCGCGGAGCAGAAAGCCCGATGCGGGGCTCGATCCCAGGACCCTGGGATCATGACCTGAGCCGAAGGCAGGCGCTTAACGACTGAGCCACCCA
>NW_027991237.1:0-201 GCF_054177405.1 Leptonychotes weddellii
TTTTTTTTAAAGATTTTATTTATTTATTTGAGAGAGAGGATGAGAGGAGAGAGAGAGCACATGAGAGGGGGGAGGGTCAGAGGGAGAAGCAGACTCCCTGCCGAGCAGGGAGCCCGATGCGGGACTCGATCCAGGGACTCCAGGATCATGACCTGAGCCGAAGGCAGTCGCTTAACCAACTGAGCCACCCAGGCGCCCCGA
>NW_027991238.1:0-201 GCF_054177405.1 Leptonychotes weddellii
TAGCTATTCCGACAGATGTGAGGTGATATCTCCTTGTAGTTTTTTTTTTATTTTTATTTTTTTTAATTTATTTTTTTTATTCTTATGTTAATCCCCACACATTACATCATTAGTTCTAGATGAAGTGTTCCATGATTCATTGTTTGTGCATAACACCCAGTGCTCCATGCAGAACGTGCCCTCCTCAATACCCACCACCAG
>NW_027991239.1:0-201 GCF_054177405.1 Leptonychotes weddellii
AGGTAGGGGGCTATGTGACTAGGCTCACCCAAGGGGCTATTTAACCAGCTTCACAGAAATCCCAGATGTGGAGAAATGTTATAGATGAGATATTAACCAGAGAGAAAGGAGCATAACAAATCCACCTTGTTCTAAATATAGATGATATTTTCATGATATTTACAAATTCACCTTGTTTGTCTTAAATGTTATAGACAAGGT
>NW_027991240.1:0-201 GCF_054177405.1 Leptonychotes weddellii
TCTTTTTTTTTTTTTTTAAGATTTTATTTATTTATTTGAGAGAGAGAGAATGAGAGACAGAGAGCATGAGAGGGAGGAGGGTCAGAGGGAGAAGCAGACTCCCTGCCGAGCAGGGAGCCCGATGCGGGACTCGATCCCGGGACTCCAGGATCATGACCTGAGCCGAAGGCAGTCGCTTAACCAACTGAGCCACCCAGGCAC
>NW_027991241.1:0-201 GCF_054177405.1 Leptonychotes weddellii
TAAGCCACCCAGGCATACCTATAAAAGACAATTTCCTGAAATAAATTTGCCATTGCTTCTGCAGGAGAGGAAAAGAATTAATGCACACATGAGTAATATCAGTGAAAATAACAACCTTAGCCATTTGTCATGTGTTTATTATAAGCCTAAATAATTGATACCCAATTATTTAGGCTTATCTTTCTTTCTTTCTTTCTTTCT
>NW_027991242.1:0-201 GCF_054177405.1 Leptonychotes weddellii
TTTTTTTTTTTTTAAAGATTTTATTTATTTATTTGACAGAGAGAGACACAGCGAGAGAGGGAACACAAGCAGGGGGAGTGGGAGAGGGAGAAGCAGGCTCCCCGCAGAGCAGGGAGCCCGATGCGGGACTCGATCCCAGGACCCCGGGATCATGACCTGAGCCGAAGGCAGTCGCTTAACCAACTGAGCCACCCAGGCGCC
>NW_027991243.1:0-201 GCF_054177405.1 Leptonychotes weddellii
TTTGGGTGGCTGGGTGATAGACATTGGGGAGGGTATGTGCTATGGTGAGCACTGTGAATTGTGTAAGACTGTTGAATCACAGACCTGTACCTCTGAAACAAATAATACATTATATGTTAAAAAAAAAAAGAAGAAGAAGAAGAAGCTAGCAAGAAGGGAAAAATGAAAGGGGGGAAATCAGAGGGAGAGATGAACCATGAG
>NW_027991244.1:0-201 GCF_054177405.1 Leptonychotes weddellii
CGTTCGCGAAGGTTTACATCAACCCTGTGGGATTTTTTATTTTGCGGTCGCCACGAAGCTCCGGACATCTTTACCATACTGACTTTTCCCACTTAGGAACACAGGAAAACTGGGTAAGGCTTATTCCCAGATATTTGTATACATTCTTGATACTCTGAACTGTATGGTTTTTAAAACTGCATTTCCCAGCTCAGTGCTGCG
>NW_027991245.1:0-1037 GCF_054177405.1 Leptonychotes weddellii
CCAATGCTGGCTTTATCACGTTATGTTGGAAAAAAACGCATCTGTGAGAGCTCAGTGTAGAAGCCTCCTTTTGTGCCACGACGCAAGTCTCAGTTAACCACAGAGAAAGCCAAGTTTGCTTCCAGAATATGGAGAAAGGAAGCGTGGCTGAGTTAGCCAGAGGCATTTCACAGAAAGGGCCGGTGGGCAGCAGGGCTCTGGCCAGCTTGTGTGGTCTGCCGGGACACGGGCAGCTTGGCTTCTGACCGCATGCCTTCCGCAGGTCTGCAAAATCCAGCTCAAGGAGTCTTTTCTCCTTCCCTCTTCGTCCTCCTGCCACCCCACGGAGACAGTTCGATTCGATTCTGTCAGACAGTATTTTGTGAGTGCGGACTCTGTCATCGCCTGGAATGTGAGGGTGACTCTCACTGTCCCAGCCCTTAAGGGCTCACAGCCCAGCAGGGCAGACCGTGGCCCTTCGAGCCATTTCTGGACGCAGTAGTTAGGAGCACAGACTCAGAGCTGTGGGTGCTGGGTTTGAACACAGCTCTGCTGATTGCTAGCTTTGCAATCTAGCTTCTGTGCCTCAGTTTCTTTGCTTCATAAAATGGGGACTAGTAATGTGCCTGCCTCGTCGGGTTGTGGTGAGGAGCAACTGAATTCAAGTGTGTCAGCTGCCTAGAACAATGCCTGGCACATGGTAAACATTGTATGTGTTTGTCTTCATTACCATCATTATTATTGGGTAGTGTCCTTGTGTCCTAAGTACAGTAAAGATGCGCAGGTGTGCTAGGTGCTCAGAAAGAGACATCTGATCTAACCTAAGGCTCTAGGAAGGATTCCTGGAAGAGGTGACAAAGAACTGAATCTAGCAGGATGAGTAGGCATTATCCAAGCAAAGAAGGTATAGACGTCCCAGGAAAGGGGTGTTGAAAACCATGAGCAAGACATAATGGCGTGTGCTAGAAAGTGCAAGGAGACTGGTGTTGCTATGATGTAAGGTTCCAGGTGGGACACCAAGTAGTGAGGTGCTAAGCTGACCATGAGGTCAGATCATG
>NW_027991246.1:0-201 GCF_054177405.1 Leptonychotes weddellii
AAGGGGTACGTGCACCCCGATGTTTATAGCAGCAATGTCCACAATAGCCAAACTGTGGAAAGAGCCAAGATGTCCATCGACAGATGAATGGATAAAGAAGATGTGGTATATATATACAATGGAATATTATGCAGCCATCAAAAGGAATGAGATCTTGCCATTTGCAACGACGTGGATGGAACTGGAGGGTATTATGTTGAG
>NW_027991247.1:0-201 GCF_054177405.1 Leptonychotes weddellii
AACCCTCAGTTTGTTTCCTGAGATTAAGAACTCATATCAGTGAGGTCATATGATACATGTCTTTCTCTGATTGACTTATTTCGCTCAGCATAACACCCTCCAGTTCCATCCGTGTCATTCCAATGGCAAGATCTCATTCCTTTTGATGGCTGCATAATATTCCATTGTGTATATATACCACATCTTCTTTATCCATTCATC
>NW_027991248.1:0-201 GCF_054177405.1 Leptonychotes weddellii
CGATGATTGAAAAAAGCCTTCTCTCATCAAGATCACAGGACCTTAGCTCTAACGTAAGAGTAAGCTCCCTCTAAGTGATCCTTGACCAGCCTGTGAGCTCCCTAAGCTTAAGCTCCAGCATTCTCCAGTGGGTTCATTGCAAAGCTCGATGTATCTTAGGTACATAGTAAATACTTGCTGATAAGAATTGATAAAAATGAA
>NW_027991249.1:0-201 GCF_054177405.1 Leptonychotes weddellii
CTGGTGAAGATTATATAAAATGACGAGTCACTGATTGAAGTCAATATTCTGATTCCTATGGAGGATGAAAGGGCAAGATTGTACTTCTTGGCTCCATTTACAACCTACTGCTCAGTAGTCATCTCTGTAAATCTGCAATTTCTACCAAAATCCCAAAGGATTTTGCTTTAACTTTCAACACTTAGAGAATTTATAAACATT
>NW_027991250.1:0-201 GCF_054177405.1 Leptonychotes weddellii
AGAGATAAACTCAAAATGGGTGTTATACACAACTGATGAATCATTGAACACTACATTTGAAACTAATGATGTAATATATGTTGGCTAATTGCATTTAAATAAAAAAACAAAAACATGAAAAAAGCAAAATAAAAGTCAATTAATGACAAACCAGAAACAATTGTAAGAATCCCTATAATAACATGTACTCTTAGTTTTAGT
>NW_027991251.1:0-201 GCF_054177405.1 Leptonychotes weddellii
TTTTTTTTTTTTTAAAGATTTTTTTTTTATTTATTTATTTGAGAGAGAGGATGAGAGGAGAGAGAGAGCACATGAGAGGGGGGAGGGTCAGAGGGAGAAGCAGACTCCCCGCCGAGCAGGGAGCCCGATGCGGGACTCGATCCAGGGACTCCAGGATCATGACCTGAGCTGAAGGCAGTCGCTTAACCAACTGAGCCACCC
>NW_027991252.1:0-201 GCF_054177405.1 Leptonychotes weddellii
CCTCCTATACACCCAGCTGTGGCCCTTGGGCACATTGCTCCATCTCCCCGACCTTAGCTTTTCATCTAGAAAATAGGTGTGTTTATATCTTCCAAGCAGACTAGTCAGGGGTTAGAAGGAGATATCTTCTATAGACTGCTTAACACATGGCAGGTAATCAGAAATTGTAGTTGCTAAATGGGAAACTCACGAATTCGTGGT
>NW_027991253.1:0-201 GCF_054177405.1 Leptonychotes weddellii
CTTTACCAGGTCGGTGCCAGTGACCTGGGGGTGGGGGGCCACTTTTGTTTGTCTCAAAGAAGCATGTTGAGGCGGTGGGACTGGTGACAGCAGGGTCCGCCATGGGCGTCGCGCATTCACAGTTCGCTGGAGTGAGTGCAGAGCCGTCCATGAGGCCCAGGCCAGAAGTGGCTCTGTATCAGACAGCCGGCACCTACAGGG
>NW_027991254.1:0-201 GCF_054177405.1 Leptonychotes weddellii
GGCTCCCTGCTCAGTGGGGAGTCTGCTTCTCCCTCTGCCCCTCCCCTCCACTTGTGTTCTCTCTCCCTCAAATCAATAAATACACTCTTTAAAAAAAAAAAAAACACCAATAATAAATTCAATTTAAAAAACGGGCAGAGGAACTAAATAGACATTTTTCCAAGGAAGACATGCAAATGGGTGATAGGTACGTGAAAAGGG
>NW_027991255.1:0-12192 GCF_054177405.1 Leptonychotes weddellii
AATCAGAAAAAGACCCCGAATCGCCAAGGAAGTGTTGAAAAAGAAAAACAAAGCTGGGGGCATCACGTTACCCGATTTCAAGCCATATATGGTTTTCTAATTTCCAGGTCTGTGGTGCTCTCACGGGGTTCCGAGTCATCTAGACAGCCGGTCAGTGTCAAGGACCCAAAATGACGTGTATGCTTTGGAGGAGCCAACCAGCTCCCTCCTCTCTGAGAAATTTTGTGCTCACTTCCAGGCAAAGCATGCTCCCTTTTTAACAGGACACAGGATAGCAATGTCCCCCTAATGTGAAGGCACACTGGCCAGCATCAGGAAGACCAGATGGGATGGCATAGGGGCTGAATGTGACCCCTCCAAGATATCCACATCCTAGCCTCAAAACCTCTAGATGTGACTTTATTTGGGAAGGAAGGTCTGTGCCGATACAATTAAGTTAAAGATCTTGACAGGAGATCATCTCAGATCACAATGGCCCTAAATTTGGTGACAAGTGTCCCTGTAGGAAGAGGAGAGGGAAGTTGGACACACAGGAGAGAGGCCATGAGAGAGACTGGAGTGACATACCCACAAGCCCAGCAGCCACCAGGAGCTGGAAGAGGCAAGAGGGACCGTCCCCTGGAGCCTTGATTTTCAACTTCTGGCCTCCAGGACTATGAGAATCAGATACCTGGTGTTTCAGGCCACAAAGTTTGTGGTAATTTGTTATAGCAGCTGGGAGGAGTTCATACCGATGGCAGCCACAGAGCTGTGGGCATGTGCGCGTTCTCTCTACAAGGAAAGAAGAGGGTGATGCTGCCATGGTGTTATGGCTGCTCAACAAAAAGAAAAAGGGGCGAGGAGGAGATGGGGATGGATGGGCAGTCCTAGAGAGAAGTGCCTGCAAACAGCAGTCACGTTCTGCTCCTGATCAGCCCAAAGCTGTCATGCCCTAAATGAGCGCTTTCTTGCTATTCCAGAAAGTACTCAAACATGTATGGAAAGAATCACATTTTCAATGAGCTGGAGGTTGAGGCTCCTGTTCCAGATGATTAATCAGTCTTTATTTGCATCCCAGAGTTGGAGTGTATGTAGTTTTGGAAGTGGTTTCATATTTTATGTACCATCTGCTGCATTTTTAATAGTGGACAGATCGAGTTGGCAGCTAAACAGGAGAAGTGAGGGACCCAGAGGAGGGAACTGGGGTGCTCTGGTGCTCGAATGTAGGGGACAGTTGCAGGTGACACAATCCCACGTACTCCACGTCTGGGAGTGGAGACCTCCCTCCTGACAGCTTCCCAGCCCTCCCGGGAGTGGGGCACGCATCCCAGGTGGGGGCAGCCTGCTCAGACTTCTGGACCAATAATCAAACTCCACAAGCACAGATTACTTCAGGTAGATGTTAGGATGATTGTGGATTTTCAAACTCTTTCCTTCTGTGAGTAGGAAATACAGCTATAGTATTAATCTGAAGAAATGTAAGCTTTTGCCTGTATGTTCTGTTTTCCCATAGAACAAATTCTAAACATATAAACGCCTGGGCACATTTGACCCATCGCTCAGAATCTCACGCCCAAACACCCGGAGCCGAGCCCCACACCCCACGCACAGTCACGCAGCATGGAACCCTCCCTCCCTCAGCCCACAGTCCCCCCAGTGACCGGTCAGGGTGACCAGGGCAGCACCCACCTAAACTTGCCACCATGGGAGAGCCCTGTGCATAGAAGGTCTGTCCGTGTCAGCTGTTTGCAAACATAGCCTGTCACATGGGGCTATTCCCAGGATCAGATGGAGTGGCCTCTGTGAGGAGCTCCATCAGCCTAAAGATGGGATCAAGGGCTTCCAGTGGGGTGACCAGCAGAGGGCGTGGATGCAGGACTGGCAGGGACATGTAGAGGGCATGCGGAGGGCATGTTGAAGTGACGTGAGGAGCCGGGGGACAGAGGCAGGGCACATCATTTGTAAAGTCATTAGAGTGAATTTTCTTATCCAGTTATGTAGTTAACTCTCGGTAAGACCTCAGAAAATTAATTAACCTTTGTTCCTTGATCTTCTCTTTGGCGATGGGGGTAATGCCCTCATTTGCAAATGTCCTCTTTTTCTTTAGAAATCTGCGAGGCTCAAGGCCCCCACAGCTCTCTAGATCACTGGATGTCATGGAGAGTTCCATGAGACAATATTCTGGGCCCAGAGATTTCCAAAGGTCAAGGAAACTCCAGAATAGTCTGCATCCGTGGAGCTGGGAGCAAGATCGGGCGCAGGCGTGAGTCTCCCGCTCAGCCGGGGCGTGCCTGCCTCCCCCAGCCGTGCTCGCCCTACCTGTGCCCTGGCTGTCGGGCCAGCTGAGCTGCACCTGCAGCCTCATCCTGCTCCATCTACTCCAGAGACACAAAGCTCATGGCTTTCTCTGCTGCCTTCCAAGCTCAAGATGTGCATTCCTTTACATGGCCACCGTTCACATCTCTCCGGGGCCCAGCATCCACCTAGCCCACCTTCCCTGAGCCCCTAGCACGTGCCTGAGTCTGGAGCAGGGCTGGCCTAGACACCTTGGGCAGCTCCTGTCCACCTCTCAAGGTCTCCTTATCACCTGCAAACAGGGGATCATGACAGTCCCCACCCCAGCGGCTGCTTGAATGCTGAAGTGCTAACGATGCTGAGTGCTTACTCCCCTGTCGTGTGCACCAGTTCTTGTCCGACATCAGCAGCGCAGTCTGCGATCTGCCTGTGATTCTTCCTCAACCCTGGGCGGTTCCCAAACCCCTGTGGTTGTTCTGCTCTGTCTAACTTCAAACTTTTCTCAACTACCTTCTTCCAGAAACCTAAAAAATGGGACCTGGGTCTGTAAACTGACTAAGGTCTGGAAATTGGGAAGGGATCATCATTTTCCAGTGTGGTGGCTGAGAAAGCCATCAGTCTATGGCTTACAACACTTGAGTTTTCTTTTTTTAATAATAGTAGATGTAACTAGTGCCTGGTCAAGTGCCCAGACCTCACACCCAGGAGCACAGAGACCCATGGGCCAGCACGGGGGGGTCCTGTGGCCAACACCATTGCCGGGCTGGCCATGCTGCCCAGGACTGTGGTTATGTCCACTTCGCCTCCGAGGGCTCAGTGCCCCTCCTGCTTGTGCTGCTCTGGATCCCGTGGTCCCTGTTCACACCTGGGTGGTGTCTCGGGCTGACAGCCCTGGCCGGGAGGACAGGCACCACCAGGCTTCTTAGAAGGCTGACCCCCACTCTCCTCCATGCCCTCCTTAGCCTCTGGCCCTTCCTCCTGCTCTGACAAGGGAGCTCTGGCCCAGCCACTCCTTGTGATCGCCCATCACTTTTCCAAGCTTCACTGAGCCTCCCCAACAGACTGTAACGTCCGGTCTCAGAGGCCTGCGCTGCAAGCCTGAATTCCATGTCCTGGATGAGCACGCATGGTGACTCACTCTCCCCTCCCCAGCTTTGTCTTCTGCCTCCCCTGCCCGAGCACCCATCAATCACCTCCACAGGCCGTCCTGAAGCTAACACGTGGTGCCTGTTAGCCAGGCTCTGCCACGTTCTCCAGGGGAAGCAAGGGGGAGGGGCTTCTTCTGCTAAAACCCCGAGGGTTCAAGGGTTCTGGGGCCCATCCAGAAACACCCCCATGCAGGGTCTGAGGACCCCACACTCTCCCATCAGGGCCCTCCCATCATTGCAGGGGGCCTGCCAAGTCCCATCCACCCCGTGGCCGAGGGAGCTGGGTACTCTCAGAGATGTGCTAGGTGAACAGCTTTCTCGGTCTGCTTTGGGTTGGCAGATGGCATTTGTAAACTTGTTTTCTTTTTTCTGGACTTCCAGTGCACTTAATGCAACCTGGCGGCTATGGCATTTGGGGGCAGTGATCATTTCAAGTGGAGTGAAGTAGGGGGGCCCTTAGAACCTGAATCTGCTGAAGCCAAGGCTGTCCCTCCCATCACTGGCAACAGATTGGTGAACAGCCCGGCTTCAAAATCCATCCTGTGATGCTGCCTCCCCGAACCCGAGCCTGAGCCACTCTTGGCACTAAATGGGTTAGCCTGGGAACCCCGGAAATGGGACCTTGAGGACCACACATTTAGGAGGGGTGCAGTCCCAGACAGCAGGAGTGAGGCCCGGGGTGAGGTGGGCAGGAGGGTAAGCCAGCTCGAGCAGACCAGTGCCAGACAACTGGGCTTTGCTCCTCACGTGTCTGCGCTTGGCAGGGAGGGCAGCTGTGTGGGCTGGAGCCTGTGGACAGCCCTGCTTCAGCCTGGACACCTGCCTGGGCTTGCCTCCCATCTGCAGCTGGGCTCAGACCCTCTCTCTCTCACCCTCTGTGGGGTGCAGGCTTCTCCCGCCCGTAGCAGAAGCACCCGAGCACAAGTGAAATCAAGCAAGGCCCCCGAAGGCCTCGCTCAGAACCAGCACCCTGCCACCCCACTTACTGCCACAGTAAGTCACATGGCCTCCCCAGAGTCGAGGACCTGGGGTTGCCACCGAATATCAGGAGAGAAACTGAAAAGTGCGTGGCAAGGTGCACAGACCCAACGACAGGCTGAGCAGGGGCCCGGAGCTCCAGGGACACGGTGGGAATGTGGAATGGAGCTGGTGCTGTCCGGCGTCAGCAGCCGAAGTTCAGGTGAGGACTGGCTGTGTGTAAGTGAAAGCACACGTCTCCATGGGTCCAACGTCCCTGCATGGGCGCCCACGCCTCTCGCTTCCATGCGGGCGCTCCTGGGCCCCGACCGGGTCCCTGCAGGGCTGCAGCAGAGCCCAGGCAAAGACAGGACGAGGGGGAGGGTGTGACGCACCTGGCCGAATCCCACACAGGCCATTGCCCCACTGGTGGCTGGCACAGGGAACCGTGAGGCCCACAGTGTCTGGGGTGGTGCCTCAGAGAGGTCCAATCCCCCCCTCATCCTGGGAGGAGGGCTGCTAGGTGGTTGTGTATCATGGTTTCCATGCCAAGCACTGCTGGCCTTTGTCAGCTGTCTCCGCAAAACCTGTCATCCCGAGGCCTAGCAACGGCTCATCCTTGCTCCTGAGTCTGGCTGGGTGTGGGCTGGGGGTATTGCCACCAGGGCTGGACTCCAGCTGGGGGACCCAGGAACCCACAGGGAGTTCCTGGTCTCAGCAGCAGCTCTGCTGATCCCGCATGAGCATGCTCTGCGGGGGGGGCCTGAGCTGGGGCAGGCGGACCCCCCAGCCAGCCCACCTGGCCTGCCCACAGGGCGTTTCCGGGTTTCCAGAGAGGGCAGGAGGGCTTGTGAGGAGTCTTGAGGCTGGTACAGGACTGGCACTCACCACTTTTGCCGCCACCCTGGACCCTTCCGGTAAAGCCCCACAGCCAGCCCAGATTCGGAGGGTGGGACACTGACCCCCCCTTCTTGATGTGAGGGTCTGCAAAGTCACATCAAAACAAGGCAGGGTCTTGCACCCATTATCATCAATGAGATCATTTTAATTCTATGCATGTACATATGTGTGTGCATGCATGTATGAGTGCACGTGTGTGTGCATGTACATACGAGTGTGTGCATGTGGGTACTAGGTATGTACATGAGTGTACGCATGTGTCTGTGTACGTACATAGGAGTGTATGCGTGCACGTATGAGTGTGTGTATGTGTGTTCGTGTGTGCATATGTGCGCGCGTCTGTGTTTCTCTTTCCCAGTTCTAGCATCATGCTTACGCTGGCCTTATATGATGATCTGGAGCTTCTCCTCTTTTCCTGTGTCTGGGGAACCTGTATAGTGTTGCAGTTGGGGTAACTGACTCCCAGGAGAGGCTGGATCGAAGGCCGCTCAAGTCTTGTTGGTCTAACTGAACGGAGGCTCACCCAGCCCCTGCATAGGCCGGTGTGTGTTGGGCCAGTCTGATGGCAGTTCTCCCCAAGCGGAGAGCAGACTTGGAGACAGGGCAGGCACACCCACCCACTAAGAAGAGGGAGGGGAGAGTAGCCCTCCACCCTAAAATATAAATGTGTGGCTGTGCACCATTTTCTGTAAATAATTTCATTCTCCCTGGTAGTCAATGATGTGCACTTCATTTAACCTCAAAGATAGGCGTCTTTGCCCACGAAAATAGGATTCAAACTTAAGGGGTTATTAGGAAGGATTCCTGAGGTGTGCTCTCCAGCCCCATCCACGGGATGAAGTCAGGGCAAGCATACCAGGCAGCAAGTCCTACTCGCATCGCGAGCCTCACAGGACCCAGAACTGGGGCCTGAAGAGGAGCGAGCTGGAGGGACTTCAGGGGGCAAGACTGGTGGTCGAAGGGGGACTGAGTTTCCCGCGTGTGGCGTGGAGCACCGCCTGGTTTCCCCCGCAGCCTGCCGCCCTGCAGGGAGGCTCTGCGCCAGGCCTCTGAGGGAGGCCCTTGTCCCCAACCTACAGGAGCCACCTTCAACACGGGGGACCGTCCTTTCCCCAAACAGGAGGGAAGGAAACGTAAGGACAGCACTTCCTCCACCCTCAGAAGCCCCACCCCTCCCGGGCCCCCCGGAACCAGCACTACAGGGCTCCGGCAGAAGCCGCGACCAGAGGGCACCTGCTTTCAGACAAGTTAATCATTCTTCTTTCTCAAGCTTAGTAGACACAGCTCCAAGTGTTCTCCTGAGCACATTAAACATTTCCAGACTCCATAACCATTCAAGTCCCAGGGAGCACTGGCTTTCTGGGTTTCCCGAGACACGTTGGTAGTGCTTTCTGGCCTCCTTTGTGATTCATAAAACCTGGAGGCTGAGTGCAATTTGACTGATCCATTGTCTTAGAGAAACAGAAATTCCCAACAAAGAATTTTAACACGGAGTGGGATGACACGGTGGGTTTGTGTGTAAGTCACTCTCCAGGAAAGGTTTCCGCTGTGTGTGTGTGAGTGCGTGTGTTGGGCAGCGGGGACTCTGATGGCAAGGAGCGCTCGAGCGGAGGCAGCGGGCCCGGGCGCGTAGGTAGAGCCCCGCACCTGCCGTGGGCGGGCCGGGGCCCCGGGGGACGGCCCCCAGCTCCACGGCCACTACCATCGTCCGCAGAAGCACGTCTAGGTCCCCAGGCAAAGGGTGGACACGGCACATTCTAAGAATGTGAACTTGTAATAAGTGCAGGGGGAGGGAAGAGGCTCCCCCAACCCAAAATGTAATTGTGGGTGCATGCGCATCATTTTGTAGATAATGGATAGCAATTCTTCCTTCTTTCGTCTTCTACTTGGGAAGCATTCACGAGCAGTCTCTCTGTGCAGACTCTTTCTTAGGCTTCAGCACACGAAGAGGAGCTAGATAGAGCCACGCCTTCAGGAAGCTCGGGGAGAAGGCTTGGGGACGCGGCGGGGGTGGGTAATAAACACGCAGAGATGTGGCAGAACCTTCGCACTGGGAGGATTGTCCGAAGCCAGCGCCTGGAGCCAGTGGGCGTGTGTTTCTGGAAGGGGCTGGGTGTGGGGGTGAGCGTGGCAGGTGGGCGGTGTCAATGGCTGCCAAGCTTCGCGAATGTGTATTTGGCACTAGCTGTGGGCCCGCCACCAGACCGTTCCCTCTGCACAGAGCCTCTCCTTTAAACCCATGAGGGGGACCGTGAGCATCCCACCCCCACTGCAGTGGGAACTGGGTCTTCTCGGAGCTCACACACCTGTAAGAGCAGATCTGGGGCCCCGACTCTGGCCTGATGACCCCAGCCCTTCTGCAAGACCTCCCCTGACAAGAGTGAAACGCTCCTGCCGGCCTTGGCTGGGGGCAGGGTCCTTCCTCTGGGTCCGCATGGAATCCCAGGTTGGAATGTGCACAGGACTCTAAGGGGGGTGTGCGGGGGGAGGAGGTTCTCGTGCTGGAGCTTAAACCCTGCAGGTCTCACGCTCCGAGGGGAGGCCAGGCGGATGGTCCACCGCCCACATCCGAGTGGCTGGTGTGGAGGAAGTGGGCCTCCCAAGGGTGGGGCTGCTAGTCACGGAAGACACCCCTGCTCCTCTGGCCACAGAGGCCGCCGGAGGGGTCTCCTGTACCTGAGACTCAGAGATCCGTCCTCCAGGGCTTAGCCCTGGATAGGCTCAAGCTCAGTCCTGCCTGCCTTGTGGGTCTGCTCCCTGGTGGTTGGGTTGCAGGTCAGAGGCTGCCCCTGGTCTGGTCTGCTACCCCCGGCCAACTGACATTGTCTGTACGCCAGGGGTCCCCTCCACACGGGGGACTTGCTTTGTATGGAAAGCACTTCCTGGGGCTCCGTCCTAGGGCAGGGGGAGGTCGAGCACTTGGCCCCGGGCTCCATAGCTGCAGGTTTGCCGAGCACCGTCCACGGCCACGGCCCCCGCCCGCCTGGTGCTCTCCATGAGGCTTCTGCCTGGGCAGTTTCTCTGGCCCTCTCTTCAGAGGAGAGAAAGTAGCTTCTTTTCTTTTCTTTTCTTTTTTTTTTTTTAACCTATTTTGAGGGTTTTTCTCTACTCTGACTTTCTCCAGCAATCAGGCTCCACCTCCCTCTTTTTCCCAGAAATCTCTAAGTGTTCTGTCTGCTCCTGGTTTTCATTTGTTGGTTATCCAATTATGTCATGGACTTTCTTCGTCTATCTCTCTGGCTACATCGTCCCAGTGCAGCTGCATGGGGATGGGGGGCACATCTGGCCCCGGCCTCCCTCCCTTTCTCTCCACTCCACAGGCCACTTGGGGGGAGTTTCTCAGCCAGGTGGGGACGGTTTGCAATGCTGCTCCAAAGTCCCAGGACGCCCCCCCAGCTCCACGTGGCCACGTGTCTCCCAGCCCCTAATATGGACCATGGCTCCATGCAGACATATCAAGTCAGCAGGCTCAGACCGGCCACCTTCTCCCCTCAGCCCTTACCCTGCCCCCAGCCTTTCAGGAACGGTGCCGCCGTCCCCAGGGGCCCAGGACGCACCGCCACGCCTCTCTCCTCACCAAGCAGCCATGGACCATTGACTCAGGCGCTCTGTCACTCCGACCTAAGTGTCCCTGAAGAACCGTCTCCTCCCCTCCCTGCCCATGGCCTGGGGGGCCGGGCCTCTAGCTTGGACCTGCGTCACAGCCCACTCTGGTGCCCCCCAGACAAACGGGACCCTCCAGCTGCTGGCTGGTCAGCCCCGGGCTATGCCATGGGACCTGCGGCCTCCCCTCTGTCCTGCAGCCTCCGTGGAGCCCACTGCCCTTCCCTCGATCCACGCTAGTGGTTCCAGACAGGAGCTCCTTTCTTAATCTCTGCCTTAGCGTGCACCACTCCTGTTTTCTGGAGATTTCCTTCTTCATCTTTGCCTCTTGCAACAGGTGCTTCCCGGCCCCAGGGCCCCTCCTGTGCCCAGCCTCCCTCTGCTGTCCTTGGGGAAACCGGAGAAGCCGAGGCCCGCCGCCCGGCGGGCTGCTCACATTCAGTCCGTGCGCCCCCACCTGGACTCCCTACAGGCTGCGGGGGAACAAGGCCCTTCACACAGACCTCGACTCCCGGCCACACCTCGTCTGCTGCCCTCTCCCTGGACGCGCCCCTTCCCTCCCCTTCTGTCTGTCCCTCTAAGATGTGGGTGTCTCTGTGGGGGGATTTGCAGGCCAAGAAGTCCTAGCAGTGTTTAACAACGGCCCTAATGTTGGAAGGGCAGGTGGTCTTCATCCGGGCTCCCCCGTAGACCACACTCGAAGGCAGGGCTGGGTCTGACCCACTGTGCACCCCAGCCCCGTGGAAATACTCCCGCCCACACAGCTCTCCCTGAGCATTTGTAAGAGTCTTCTGAATGACGAATGACAACCTTGCCACCTCTCCCTGTTCTCTAACAAGGGCTATGCGACCGTTGGGAGGAGCCCATTACTTTCCGAAGAAACCCAGTGTTGGAGGCTAATGATCTGAGTTCAAATCCTGGCCCTGACACCGAGTGGGGGAGCCGGGCTTCTACTTCTTCACCAGGGAGAGTGAGGTTTGCTTGTGTGTTCCTCGTGGAGCTGTGGGGACCGTGAGATGCAGCCCAAGGGCCTGTCTGATCTGAGGCTCTGCACTCATCAGGCTCCCAGTGTGTCAGGTTTGCAGAACAGCCCCTCCTGGCCAAAGAGCACCTGCTCAGCCCCACGGACGTCAGTTCACAGGTGCGGGAGGGCCTGACTCACTTCCTGCCAGCTGAGAGAGATCTTTGGCGTCCTGCGTCCTCTGCGTTCACAAAGCCCTCACACACTCAAGACAAGATTCTAAGTGCTGGGTCAGAAAAAAGGCACACTTCCTCCCAGGGCAGAATTTGAAAATAATCCCACCGTTCAGCCGGAGCATATTTTCTTCATTCATTAACCTCTAGGCCATAAGGAAATGGCCAAGACTTGCCTTTCCCTTGATATGAAGTCATTTTCAGTATTTATTTTAAGGGACGCTATTGCATTTGAAAAGACCAGTGATTCAGGTCAGGCCGGGAACTGACGGTCTCATCTGGGACGCTCTAAACGATCACTCTTATTACATCATGGTCAGACCTCGCCTTTGCTCCATCACAGAAAGAAAAGGAGTAAGTACATCTTGGGTTCTGGCTGCGTTCCCAACGTCTGGGCCTGTCTCCTGCGCCAAGAAGCTTCCCTACACATTCACCAAAGCACAAAGCCTGCAGCCGGTGCCTCTGGGCTGAAGGACGGGTGCGTTCTGCTGAAATTGGCAGTTGTCCCCTGAGCCAAAGGCCTTCCAGGGGGCACGCCCTGCGGTCCCTCTGTCGGGATTAGTCTCCCTCTCACACGCACGCACACGCACGCTTCCAATATCAGCTAGAAAGCGATGCCAGAGGAGGTCCAGGTAAGATGTGTGGATCAGGAATGCGCTCCTGGATGCAGAGCCTGCTATCTTATCCCAGGGTTTGTAGGCAAAGAAATAAAATAAGCAGAAATGCAGAATGAAAGCAGAGGTGCTCATCTCAAGCCAACCACGGGAGCAGAGCTCCAAGGGGCCCCTGGAATAGCTCAGAGCATTTGGAAGCTAAGCTATTTTTAATGGCAAGGGAAGGCTTCTGAACCCCCGAGTCCAGTGGAGAACCACAAGTGGAGGTGTATGTCTTCGGCAATCACGTCTGTTGCACCACGTAGCCGCTGTGGGGGTCTGCTGCCCCCGTGACATTGGCACTGGGCAGCCTCACACCTAAGGTTGCAGAGAGAGGGGGAGCGGGGGGGGCACGCACCCCCCCCCCCAGCGCTCAGAGCAGCCTCCTTGCCGATGCTCTGCCCTGGGGAGGTTTCTCTGCAGCCCCGTAAATATTCAGAGTGTCATGCCATTCCCATTGCTGAAATCGTTTCGTGCTCTCTCAGGATAATGAACATGGGTTTTCTGTACATTTACTGCTTTCTTCATTTTTGCACAATTCTTGCTTGCTCCTGGATTCCCCTCCCTTCCTATTTCATGCTAAATGGTTTCTCCTGCCTTGGTATTGCCCAGATTCTGCGTGTGTGTGCCTGCATGATGAGTCAGTGCTTTCCACCCAGGGCCGCGCATGTCAAAATCTTCCTGCAGCTCAGACTCGCGGGCTGCCCGTCTCACTGCTTGCTGCTAAACACCCGGCTCTTGCTTCCCCCAGCTTGGGCGCCCCACTGCCTACTCGCTCATTTTTAAATATTTATTAAGGACCTACTCTGTGCTAAGCTCGGGTCAGACTGCCATGAAGCAAGTTGATGTCAGCCTTACTCCTCTCGGGGTGAAGGCTCGCGGGCATCCGGCGCAGCCAGGGCCGTGCCTGGCGACCTGATGTGGTCACGAAGAGCCGCCGCGAGCAGTGCAGAGAGCGTACCGCGTGAGGTCGGGCAGACCTGGTTTGCCTCGGCCGTAGCGTTTATTGGCCGCTTGAGCGGGGCCAAGTAGCTGAGCATACACGCTCACGTCCCCAGCTGTAAAATGAGGATCACGTACCCACCGCCCTGGCGGAGGACCCAGAGCCCCCGTACGTAAAGCCAGCGGGACCTCCAAGGTGGTGCTTTTCCCTAAGAGTTTTTATTTGCAGCCTGTCTCTGGCCCAGACACCTCTCGGAGAAACAGAGGCAGTAACAGACACGGTCCCCACACTGAGTGCTCAGCCTCTCACGGGGGAGAAAGACAACGATTTTTTTTTTTTAAAGATTTTATTTATTTATTTGAGAGAGAATGAGATAGAGAGAGAGCATGAGAGGGGGGAGGGTCAGAGGGAGAAGCAGACTCCCTGCTGAGCAGGGAGCCCGATGTGGGACTCGATCCTGGGACTCCAGGATCATGACCTGAGCCGAAGGCAGTCGCTTAACCAACTGAGCCACCCAGGC
>NW_027991256.1:0-1037 GCF_054177405.1 Leptonychotes weddellii
AGGCTGGACACATAGGTTTGGTTTGGCCTAACCATGTCTTAGTGTTTTTTGCTTTCTTAGAGGAGAGAAGACCCTGATTCGATAAAGATTTCCTGGAGTCTCTGATGTTAGATGCTTATTTTACTTTATCTGGCAAGGGGTGGTTGGTGCACAGACCTCACTGTTTTCATCTGATGCTCTTTGGAGATCCAGTGGCAAGTGCACATCCATGCAGCACTCAGCTAAGGCGCAGGTGGGCTTGTCAGCCGCTAAGTGCTCAGCACTGCGCTCCGTCAGGTGCTGGGGGTGCGGACAGGTGTCGGACGTAGGGAAGTCAGGGAAAATTCCCCAAGCGTTAAAGACCTGGGCCTTCCCCTCCTGAAACATGAGATCTATGTGTTTGGAAGAAAGTACTCTAAAATGTTAACAATTGTCTCTTAGTGGTGAGCTGGTGGATAATTTATTTCTCTTTTTTATACTTGGCTGTATTTTCTATAATGAGCATGAATTACTTTCACAGTCTGTAAAAACAGCAACCATCCTTTTAAGATCCAGGTTAGGGGACAAAACCCACAACAGAAACAAAGACCTCTATGGGAGAGTTACAACGAGCTGCTGAGTCGTGTGGCTTGGCCTTCAGCGCTGTAGTCCTGTAAAGGGGAGGGAGGTGTCCAAGCTGAGTCCGTCAGTGGACAGGTCCCGACCTGCGCAGCGCGTGCCAGCGATAACCAATACCAGACCGAGGCTTCACAGCAACCCCAATGGGGAAGGCAGTGTTTTAGCATCCTCATTGACAGAGGAAGAAACTGAGGCCTAGTGAAGCTAAGTAGTTTCCCTAATTCGCCGGCAAGTAAGTTGTAGAGCCAAAATTCTGACGTTAGAGTCTGGCGAATCACTGCACTAGCGGATCCATTTTAGATTCTGGGAGGAAGATACCAGGAGACGAAAGGGAGCGGCTGAAGGAGACAGGAGGATGTCGGTAGCGGTGAACAGACGGAAGGAAAGGAAACGCGTGTTCCTTGAGGGCCTCCCGGTGGCTGCAAAGTGCTGTGCCAGGT
>NW_027991257.1:0-201 GCF_054177405.1 Leptonychotes weddellii
TATGATCCAGCAATTGCACTACTGGGTATTTACCCCAAAGATACAAAAGTAGGGATCCGAAGGGGTACGTGCACCCCGATGTTTATAGCAGCAATGTCCACAATAGCCAAACTGTGGAAAGAGCCAAGATGTCCATCGACAGATGACTGGATAAAGAAGATGTGGTATATATATACAATGGAATATTATGCAGCCATCAAA
>NW_027991258.1:0-201 GCF_054177405.1 Leptonychotes weddellii
TTTTTTTTTTTTAAAGATTTTATTTATTTATTTGAGAGAGAGAATGAGACAGAGAGAGAGAGCATGAGATGGGGAAGGATCAGAGGGAGAAGCAGACTCCCTGCCGAGCAGGGAGCCCGATGCGGGACTCGATCCCGGGACTCCAGGATCATGACCTGAGCCGAAGGCAGTCACTTAACCAACTGAGCCACCCAGGCGCCC
>NW_027991259.1:0-201 GCF_054177405.1 Leptonychotes weddellii
TTTCCCTGCCCCCTGGTCTCTGTCTATGTTCTGCCTGGGCCTCAGGCACTAAACAGAACTAGAGACCTTCCCATTCAATTACACAGCTTATTTTCATTCCATTGGGCTTGGGGACCTGAAGTAGCCATGAAATCCCTTGGTTCAGGTGCAACAGGTGTCGACATTCAAATTGCCTTTAAGTTCAGGCCTCAGCCTGGTCGG
>NW_027991260.1:0-201 GCF_054177405.1 Leptonychotes weddellii
GGATGGGGGCAGAGGAGTTGTTTGATGAAGACAGTGGACATTTTGTCAACCATCATGGACAAGGGAAATATTTAGGGAGAGTATGAAGACTCAAAACCAGAATCCTCTACACCAAATGGGTTCAAGAGCATTTCCATTTATGCATGCTTTTGTCCATTCAATAAACATTTACTGAATAGTGATTATGTACCAATAACTATT
>NW_027991261.1:0-201 GCF_054177405.1 Leptonychotes weddellii
ATCCACACTCCCATTTAATCATCTCAGTAGCACTATGTATCTACATTTTACAAAGAAGTAAATTGTGGCTCAGAGAGGGGAAGTGATTTACTGTTAGTAAACAAGTTTTCATGTCTTATTTCTTGTCTTAATGAGGAAACCTTTCTATATATCAATACATAAATATACTCCTTTATTGGATATTCTAAAATCTTAACTTCA
>NW_027991262.1:0-201 GCF_054177405.1 Leptonychotes weddellii
CCATAGTTAAAAATGCTATTCAGGACCCCTTCATCAGTAACTCGTATTTATTTTTCTAACCCATCATCTTCTACTTCTCCTTTGCCTGCTTCACAACTAAAATGAACTACTTGAAATGCCTACCCGTGTTTCACATAGCCAAGTCTTTGTCCATTCTCATTCTTTCTGTCTTTCCATCTCTCTCTCTCTCTCTCTCTCTCT
>NW_027991263.1:0-201 GCF_054177405.1 Leptonychotes weddellii
GGACACTATCCCAGGACCTGGAGGTCATGACCTGAGCCAAACCATCTGCCCCTTGTCTCTGTATATTATGTGAAATCACATCATTTGAAAATGGATTCTGCTGGTGGCGCCTGGGTGGCTCAGTCGTTAAGTGGCTGCCTTCGGCTCAGGTCATGATCCGAGGGTCGTGGGATCGAGCCCTGCATCGGGCTCCCTGCTCCG
>NW_027991264.1:0-201 GCF_054177405.1 Leptonychotes weddellii
AGTTTTTTTTTTTTATTCTTATGTTAATCCCCATACATTACATCATTAGTTTTAGATGTAGTATTCCATGATTCATTGTTTGTGCATAACACCCAGTGCTCCATGCAGAATGTGCCCTCCTCAATACCCACCACCAGGCTAACCCATCCTCCCACCCCCCTTCCCTCTAGAACCCTCAGTTTGTTTTCCAGAGTCCATCGT
>NW_027991265.1:0-201 GCF_054177405.1 Leptonychotes weddellii
TTTTTTTTAAAGATTTTATTTATTTATTTGAGAGAGAGAGAATGAGAGACAGAGAGCATGAGAGGGAGGAGGGTCAGAGGGAGAAGCAGACTCCCTGCCGAGCAGGGAGCCCGATGCGGGACTCGATCCCGGGACTCCAGGATCATGACCTGAGCCGAAGGCAGTCGCTTAACCAACTGAGCCACCCAGGCGCCCCAAGAA
>NW_027991266.1:0-201 GCF_054177405.1 Leptonychotes weddellii
GTGATGAAACCCGGAAGCACACCGGTCACACTGTCGCCCTGTGACTCTGGGCTTGCACCTATATTCAAAGCAAAGGAGACAAAAGCTTTCATCATCTTTCCCACATAGTTCTGAGGTCCACCTGCGCTGTAGCAGAGCAGCTCTGACCCTGCTTCCCTGGGGGAGGTGATGCCTGAGCTGAGCCTAGAAGGACAAGTGTCG
>NW_027991267.1:0-1037 GCF_054177405.1 Leptonychotes weddellii
TGGGAATGCAAATTGGTGAGTAATTATGAAAGCCGTATGAAGAATTCTCAAAAAATTAAAAACAGACCCACCATATGATCTACCAATCCCACTTCTGGGTATACACCCAAAGGAAATGAAATTAGTATCTCTAAGAGATACGTACACCCCTATGTTCATCGCAGCATTATTCACAATAGCTAAGATATGTAAAGAACCCTAAGTCTCCACTGACAGATGAATGGATTAAGGAAGCATGGTGTGTAATACACAAACACACACACACATACTGTGCACACACAGAGGAATATTATTTAGCCATAAAAAGAAGAAATCTTGCCATTTGGGACCACGTGGATGAATACTGAAGGCATTATGCTAAGTGAAATAAGTCAGACAGAGAAAGATAAAAATACCATATGAGCTCACTTACATGTGGTATTTATAAAAACCGAACTCATAAAAATAGATAGTAAAATGGTGTTCACCAGGAAGAGAGGGATGGCGGGATGGAGGAAATGGCTACAAGATAAATAACTTCTGGGATATAATATACAGCATGGTGACTATAGTTAACAATAATGTACTGTATATTTGAAAGTTGCTAAGAGAGTAGATCTTAAATGTTCTCACCACACACCCTAAAAACAGTAGCTGTGACATGATGTATGTGTTAACTAACCTTATTGTAGTAATCATTTCCCAATATAATCACATTATACACCTTAAATTTACACAGTGTTATATGTCATTTATAACTCAATAAACCTGAGGAAAAAATATCATTCTGGAAAAAATAACAAAAAGAGAAACTATAAAGGATACAGGTGGCAGACATACCATGTACAACCTGAAAATTCTGAAATGTAAAAGCAGTATAAACTAATAAAAGGCCAATAAAAATTGGGGAAAAGCTTTGCAACATTCATAACAGATAAAAAAAATGCCTCAATGCTTTAAAAGATCGTGTAAGTCAGTAAGAAAAATAATAAGCACTACCTACTGAAAACCAAGCAAAGAGCACAAACAGGAAATACAGACACACACACACACACACA
>NW_027991268.1:0-201 GCF_054177405.1 Leptonychotes weddellii
TTTTTTATTCTTATGTTAATCCCCATACATTACATCATTAGTTCTAGATGAAGTGTTCCATGATTCATTGTTCGTGCACAACACCCAGTGCTCCATGCAGAACGTGCCCTCCTCAATACCCACCACCAGGCCAACCCATCTTCCCACCCCCCTCCCCTCTAGAACCCTCAGTTTGTTTTTCAGAGTCCATCTTCTCTCATG
>NW_027991269.1:0-201 GCF_054177405.1 Leptonychotes weddellii
TTTTTTTTTTTTAAAGATTTATTTATTTATTTATTTGAGAGAGAGAGAATGAGAGACAGAGAGCATGAGAGGGAGGAGGGTCAGAGGGAGAAGCAGACTCCCTGCCGAGCAGGGAGCCCGATGCGGGACTCGATCCCGGGACTCCAGGATCATGACCTGAGCCGAAGGCAGTCGCTTAACCAACTGAGCCACCCAGGCGCC
>NW_027991270.1:0-201 GCF_054177405.1 Leptonychotes weddellii
ATTATCATCTGAATGTCCTCTCTCCAGGAACTACATATGGCCACAGCCAGTTGACAGTTCTCCAGTCTGCAGATGTCTGAGTCTCTATTTGATCTTGGCCCCAAACCAGGACTTTTTAAATTAACCTCCGGGGCAGGGGCAGGGGTGGGGTGAGGTGTCTGGGTGGCTCAGTCGGGTGGGCGTCTGCCTTCAGCTCAGGCA
>NW_027991271.1:0-201 GCF_054177405.1 Leptonychotes weddellii
ACATTTTTTTTTTTAAAGATTTTATTTATTTATTTGAGAGAGAGAGAATGAGAGACAGAGAGCATGAGAGGGAGGAGGGTCAGAGGGAGAAGCAGACTCCCTGCCGAGCAGGGAGCCCGATGCGGGACTCGATCCCGGGACTCCAGGATCATGACCTGAGCCGAAGGCAGTCGCTTAACCAACTGAGCCACCCAGGCGCCC
>NW_027991272.1:0-201 GCF_054177405.1 Leptonychotes weddellii
CGCCTGGGTGGCTCAGTTGGTTAAGCGACTGCCTTCAGCTCAGGTCATGATCCCAGGGTCCTGGGATCGAGTCCCACATCGGGCTCCCGGCTCAGCGGGGAGCCTGCTTCTCCCTCTGACCCTCTCCCCTCTCATGCTGTTTCTCTCCTGCTCACTCTCTAATAAATAAATAAATAATCTTTAAAAAAAAAAAAAAAAAAA
>NW_027991273.1:0-201 GCF_054177405.1 Leptonychotes weddellii
ATCGTCTCTTTTGCCAGCTTTCAGGGCAAAAGCAGAACCGGCCCCAGATGCTCTACCTTAATTGCTGCCTTTCCCCACATACTTTGCACTCCAAAGGAGTACCACTTGAAGAGGGCCAGGATTAACCCTAGAGAATGCCACCATCACCACCGAATTCCAGGCACGGGGCATGTGGGTGGAAAGTATATTTTAGGCCAGTGA
>NW_027991274.1:0-201 GCF_054177405.1 Leptonychotes weddellii
CGCCTGGGTGGCTCAGTTGGTTAAGCGACTGCCTTCAGCTCAGGTCATGATCCCAGGGTCCTGGGATCGAGTCCCACATCGGGCTCCCTGCTCGGCGGGAAGCCTGCTTCTCCCTCTCCCACTCCCCCTGCTTGTGTTCCCTCTCTCGCTGTGTCTCTCTCTGTCAAATAAATAAATAAAATCTTTAAAAAAAAAAAAAAA
>NW_027991275.1:0-201 GCF_054177405.1 Leptonychotes weddellii
CTCCTGGGTGGCTCAGTTGGTTAAGCGACTGCCTTCGGCTCAGGTCATGATCCTGGAGTCCCGGGATCGAGTCCCGCATCGGGCTCCCTGCTCGGCAGGGAGTCTGCTTCTCCCTCTGACCCTCCTCCCTCTCATGCTCTCTGTCTCTCATTCTCTCTCTCTCAAATAAATAAATAAAATCTTTAAAAAAAAAAAAAAAAA
>NW_027991276.1:0-201 GCF_054177405.1 Leptonychotes weddellii
ACACTTATTTAATATCTTCTTAGCCTGTATTTCTCATATATAAAATGGTAAGGATTAAATGAGATAACATATTTTAGTTAATATGTGTTGAGAAGTTTCCCAGTTATAAGCACTATGTCATTATTGTTATTGATATTGTTTGTCATTTTGTTAACTTCAAAATGTTTAGCGTCCTTTGTAAAAGTTTCACTTTTTTTTTTA
>NW_027991277.1:0-201 GCF_054177405.1 Leptonychotes weddellii
CGAGTGCCGAGCGGTGTTGGGGAGTGGGGTCTGTGCCAGGCCTCGGCCGGATGGCAGAGCCGTACAGACTTGGGGGCCATGTGGGAGCAGTAGGAACCCCAAAGAAGATCGGGGAGGGCTGTGCTGGAGCATCCTGGCGAGGGGCTTTGTGGGCAGGTTTGGGATTCGGTCGGTCCCGGCACCGCAGATTTGCGTCCACGA
>NW_027991278.1:0-1037 GCF_054177405.1 Leptonychotes weddellii
ATTTTTTTTAAGATTTTATTTATTTGACAGAGAGAGACACAGTGAGAGAGGGAACACAAGCAGGGGGAGTGGGAGAGGAAGAAGCAGGCTTCCCGTAGAGCAGGGAGCCCGATGTGGGGCTCGATCCCAGGACCCTGGGATCATGACCTGAGCCGAAGGCAGACACTTAACGACTGAGCCACCCAGGCGCCCATACAACTCTTTATAGTTTGCTTCTGTGCTCTTTTTTATTTTTATTAGGTTTGTGTGGACTGTGATGATGGGAAATTCAGGATGTATTTGTTCCAGGCAGTTGCTTATCATTTTGTCTACTGTAATTTAGAAACAGAAGGAGTTACCATTTTTCAGGAAGAAAGAAATTAAATGTCAAAAGTTAGTTGTTTTCTCCATATGCAATAGTGCTTTCTCTTTCCCATCTTTGTGCAGAAAATATAACCTATGATGATTTGAGAACAATATAATTCATATCCGTTTCCAATCTCACAACCGACTTTAAGAAAATACCTTCAATTATTTTTGGAAAACATTTAGCCCTGAAAGGAGCATGATAACCTATTGTTCTTTCAGCAGATAGTAGCTTTTGAATGGCCTCCATCACCAACAGATATGGCAGGTTTAAATCAGCAACATAAGCCTGTCTAGTCCTATGTACTGTCGAATATAAAATCCAACATAGAGAAGCACCATGGCAGTCACAAAAAAGGTGTTTATTTCAAGGCCATAGGCTCATAACAAATAAGCCGACAGAAAGTCTATTCACTTCAAATCAACAGGCATTGGCACGTACTTGAAGGGTTCCATTTTAGCAGAATTTTAAAAATAAAAAATAAGAAGAAGACATTCTTCAATGGCATAGTTGGATTTCCAAGTCACTGCAGTGACTGGAGGGTATTTATGAAGAAGGTGGAATTTGAGCTAAATTTTAAACAATGGGAAGTGTTTTGATAAGACAAGGGAATTCTGAGTACGGGGAATGACATGACAAGACCAAAGTGACAGAAATGGATAATGTGTGTAGACAGAGAGCAAATCACTGT
>NW_027991279.1:0-201 GCF_054177405.1 Leptonychotes weddellii
ACATGTCCATTTCTCATTTTATGTCATATTTGCGTTATGTGTTTTGAAACTATGTTATTAGGTGCACACACATTTTTTTTATTCTTATGTTAATCCCCTACATTACATCATTAGTTTTAGATGTAGTGTTCCATGATTCATTGTTTGTGCATAACACCCAGTGCTCCATGCAGAATGTGCCCTCCTCAATACCCACCACAT
>NW_027991280.1:0-201 GCF_054177405.1 Leptonychotes weddellii
TAGGGCGCCTGGGTGGCTCAGTTGGTTAAGCGACTGCCTTCGGCTCAGGTCATGATCCTGGAGTCCCTGGATCGAGTCCCGCATCGGGCTCCCTGCTCGGCAGGGAGCCTGCTTCTGCCTCTGACCCTCCCCCCTCTCATGTGCTCTCTCTCTCTCATTCTCTCTGTCTCAAATAAATAAATAAAATCTTTAAAAAAAATA
>NW_027991281.1:0-201 GCF_054177405.1 Leptonychotes weddellii
CGGGGCGCGGTGGTGCTGGGTGCTAGGCTCGGTGGTGCTGGGCGCGGTGCGGGGCGCGTGCCGGGCGCGGTGGTGTTCTTATCTGATACAGCCTCAGGTACACACGCCTATCCTGGGCGCGCAGACCCCTCACCAAGCGTGCGTGGGGGCTGGAGTCCGCTGTAAAGTTCCCGCAGACGTCTGTGGGCTGCGGAGGACACA
>NW_027991282.1:0-201 GCF_054177405.1 Leptonychotes weddellii
TGGGGCGCCTGGGTGGCTCAGTTGGTTAAGCGACTGCCTTCGGCTCAGGTCATGATCCCGGAGTCCCGGGATCGAGTCCCGCATCGGGCTCCCTGCTCAGCAGGGAGTCTGCTTCTCCCTCTGACCCTCCTCCCTCTCATGCTCTCTGTCTCTCATTCTCTCTCTCGCAAATAAATAAAATCTTAAAAAAAAAAAAAAAAA
>NW_027991283.1:0-201 GCF_054177405.1 Leptonychotes weddellii
GATGGACTCTGAAAAACAAACAGGGTTCTAGAGGGGAGGGGGGTGGGAGGATGGGTTAGCCTGGTGGTGGGTATTGAGGAGGGCACATTCTGCATGGAGCACTGGGTGTTATGCACAAACAATGAATCATGGAACACTTCATCTAAAACTAATGATGTAATGTATGGGGATTAACATAAGAATAAAAAAATAAATTAAAAA
>NW_027991284.1:0-201 GCF_054177405.1 Leptonychotes weddellii
CTTTGATACTAAATGTTTTGAGGATAAAGTTAACAAAAACCAAATGAAATAAAGGTACCTAAACATTTGGATCCTTAAAGGATAAATATTAAAAGTTAAAAAATGGAGGGGTGCCTAGGTGGCTCAATCAGTTAAGTGTCCAACTCCTGATTTTGGCTCAGGTTATGATCTCAGGGTCATGAGATCGAGCCCCATATTGGG
>NW_027991285.1:0-201 GCF_054177405.1 Leptonychotes weddellii
TTTTTTTTTTTTTTTTTTTTTTTTTAAAGATTTTATTTATTTATTTGAGACAGAGAGAATGAGAGAGAGAGAGCACATGAGAGGGGGGAGGGTCAGAGGCAGAAGCAGGCTCCCTGCCGAGCAGGGAGCCCGATGCGGGACTCGATCCAGGGACTCCAGGATCATGACCTGAGCCGAAGGCAGTCGCTTAACCAACTGAGC
>NW_027991286.1:0-201 GCF_054177405.1 Leptonychotes weddellii
CGCCTGGGTGGCTCAGTTGGTTAAGCGACTGCCTTCGGCTCAGGTCATGATCCTGGAGTCCCGGGATCGAGTCCCGCATCGGGCTCCCTGCTCGGCGGGGAGTCTGCTTCTCCCTCTGACCCTCCTCCCTCTCATGCTCTCTGTATCTCATTCTCTCTGTCTCAAATAAATAAATAAAATCTTTAAAAAAAAAAAAAAAAG
>NW_027991287.1:0-201 GCF_054177405.1 Leptonychotes weddellii
ACGATTACCTGAAAAATAGGTAAGCACATGCTAGGTCTAACAAGGGAAATGAATATTTTCTGTTTTGTGTTTCCTTTGTGTCAGGAACATGAAGATGACTCTTCTTCTGTGTTTGATGAATATTTTCAAGGACACCAGAAGGAATGAAGAATTTATCAGAGTAACTATATACGTGAAGCACTTGCTACTGAACCAGCAAGA
>NW_027991288.1:0-201 GCF_054177405.1 Leptonychotes weddellii
AGCAAGTGAACTCTAAACTCTTTGAGTCTCACCTGCCAGGTTGGAGTGCTCACAGTATCACCTAAAAAGATCTCATGAGTAAAATGAGACAATTGGTGGGAAGAGCCAAGATGTCCATCGACAGATGAATGGATAAAGAAGATGTGGTATATATATATATATATATATATATATATATATATATATATATATATATATATA
>NW_027991289.1:0-1037 GCF_054177405.1 Leptonychotes weddellii
CATATGTGAAGTTTTGTTAAGAGGTTCTTCTCACCAACACAAACAATAGTAATAAAGAAGGCAGGAGGAAACTTTAGGAGGTGATGGATAAATTCATGGCCTAGATTGTGGTGGTTTCACAGGCGCATTCTCGTCTCTAAATTCATGAAGTTGTGTTATGTACAGCTTTTTGTGTGGCAATCATACCTCAAAACACATTTAAAAAAAAAAAAAAGAGGGAAAGAATTGGACCTATTATTACTGCCTACCCAGGGGAATCTAGAGAGAGGGCCTCAGTTCCTCTCTTTGGGGCTGTTTAAGAACTTTCTGGTGGCTCATCTTCATTTGCTAAGCAAGTGCTCCCCAGTAACATGCAAATGAATCACAGAGCAGCCCTGATATTCAGATTAAGCAGCATGTGATTCACTACAGATACAGGCTGAGCCTGTTGGTATGTAGGTTATTGCTGCCCTTTTAAAAAATTTAATTACAGTGTTTGAACATTATCTCATTTTAAAGATCTAGCTACCAAGGCTCAATTAAAATTCCAAGTGTCCAGGAATTTAGAACTTCTGGCTTCGGTGTGGTCATGTTTCTCCAGTATTACCTCAACGAGCAGGGAGACCGAGTCTATACGCTGAAGAAGCTTGACCCTATGGGACAACAGACCTGCTCGGCGCATCCTGCTCGGTTCTCCCCAGATGACAAATACTCTCGACACCGAATCACCGTCAAGAAACGCTTCAAGGTGCTCATGACCCAGCGACCGCGCCCTGTCCTCTGAGGGCCCCCTAAACTTCATGTCTCTTCTGCTACCCCTCAGAGACTTTCCGAAACCAAGCTCTTCAAACTGTGAGCATGGAAGCCTTCTTACCACCCTTGCTCTTTGGAATCCGGTTTCATCGTTGCCCTTGATCGTGCTTGTGTAAATCGATCATGGTAGCATCCTTCTTTTGAGTCTTCTTTCCATATTTTGAATCACTGCTAGGTTATTAAAATGATTTGAAAAGCAAAAAAAAAAAAAAAAAAAAAAAATTCCAAGTGTCCAAGTGAGAAAA
>NW_027991290.1:0-201 GCF_054177405.1 Leptonychotes weddellii
TCTTTTTTTTTTTTTTATTCTTATGTTAATCCCCATACATTACATCATTAGTTCTAGATGAAGTGTTCCATGATTCATTGTTCATGCACAACACCCAGTGCTCCATGCAGAACGTGCCCTCCTCAATACCCACCACCAGGCCAACCCATCCTCCCACCCCCCTCCCCTCTAGAACCCTCAGTTTGTTTTTCAGAGTCCATC
>NW_027991291.1:0-201 GCF_054177405.1 Leptonychotes weddellii
TTTTTTTTTTTTTTTAAAGATTTTATTTATTTATTTGAGAGAGAGAGAATGAGAGACAGAGAGCATGAGAGGGAAGAGGGCAGAGGGAGAAGCAGACCCCCTGCCGAGCAGGGAGCCCGATGTGGGACTCGATCCCGGGACTCCAGGATCATGACCTGAGCCGAAGGCAGTCGCTTAACCAACTGAGCCACCCAGGCACCC
>NW_027991292.1:0-201 GCF_054177405.1 Leptonychotes weddellii
TTTCTTACACAAATGTGAGCTTGCAAGGATTCCCCCAGGGAGAGAATGACATATTCCCTTGCCAATCTCACTTATCAACCTGACTGTTTATCTGTTATACATACACATGTGTGTGTGTGCACATTTACATATGTGTGTGAACGTACAATGCATATATTTATACAGAGACACATATATGTAAATATCTACATACACAGAGTG
>NW_027991293.1:0-201 GCF_054177405.1 Leptonychotes weddellii
GGTGGCTCAGTTGGTTAAGCGACTGCCTTCGGCTCAGGTCATGATCCTGGAGTCCCTGGATCGAGTCCCGCATCGGGCTCCCTGCTCGGCAGGGAGTCTGCTTCTCCCTCTGACCCTCCTCCCTCTCATGCTCTCTGTATCTCATTCTCTCTGTCTCAAATAAATAAATAAAATCTTTAAAAAAAAAAAAAAAAAAAAAGA
>NW_027991294.1:0-201 GCF_054177405.1 Leptonychotes weddellii
GCGCGCACGTTCTGCATGGAGCACTGGGTGTTATGCACAAACAATGAATCATGGAACACTTCATCTAAAACTAATGATGTAATGTATGGGGATTAACATAAGAATAATAAAAAAAAAAGAGTAGGATGCTTAACTGACTGAGCCACCCAGGCACCCCTTACATAATTATTGTTATTACTACTACTATTATTTTGCATTTGG
>NW_027991295.1:0-201 GCF_054177405.1 Leptonychotes weddellii
CTTGACTTGTTAATTTTAGCCATTCTGACTGGTGTGAGATGGTATCTCATTGAGGTTTTTATTTGGATTTCCCTATGCCGAGCGATATTGAGCACTTTTTCATGTGTCTGTTGGCCGTTTGGATGTGTCCATCAAAATCCTAGAGGAGAACACAGGCAGCCACCTCTTCAACCTCAGCCGCAGCAACTTCTTCCTAGAAAC
>NW_027991296.1:0-201 GCF_054177405.1 Leptonychotes weddellii
TCTTTTTTTTTTTTTTTTAAAGATTTTATTTATTTATTTGAGAGAGAGAATGAGATAGAGCGAGAGCATGAGAGGGGGGAGGGTCAGAGGGAGAAGCAGACTCCCTGCTGAGCAGGGAGCCCGATGCAGGACTCGATCCCAGGACTCCAGGATCATGACCTGAGCCGAAGGCAGTCGCTTAACCAACTGAGCCACCCAGGC
>NW_027991297.1:0-201 GCF_054177405.1 Leptonychotes weddellii
TGTGTGTCTCTCCCCAACTCCCAGGTTCTGTTTCACTGGAGAACACTGACAGATGCCATATGTCTCATTCATTATTCAATTTCTTTTTTTTTTTTTTTAAAGATTTTATTTATTTATTTAAGACAGAGAATGAGAGACAGAGAGCATGAGAGGGAGGAGGGTCAGAGGGAGAAGCAGACTCCCTGCCGAGCAGAGAGCCCG
>NW_027991298.1:0-201 GCF_054177405.1 Leptonychotes weddellii
CGCCTGGGTGGCTCAGTTGGTTAAGCGACTGCCTTCGGCTCAGGTCATGATCCTGGAGTCCCGGGATCGAGTCCCGCATCGGGCTCCCTGCTCAGCAGGGAGTCTGCTTCTCCCTCTGACCTTCCTCCTTCTCATGCTCTCTGTCTCTCATTCTCTCTCTCTCAAATAAATAAATAAAATCTTTAAAAAAAAAAAAAAACA
>NW_027991299.1:0-1037 GCF_054177405.1 Leptonychotes weddellii
CCCTAAACTAGGCTGCTTATAGAACATATCTAAGCAACAGGAGATTGAAGTTTAAGTTACCAAATTGTGTATATCACAGTCTTAACAAAATCAACCTGGAATTGCTCACTGAGATCTTTAGATGACTTTCTTTCTATGCATAGTACTTCTGAACCTCTAGAAGCTGAACATAGCCTGACTTACATTACTAAATATGCAACATAAGTGGAAATAATATTTCTCATCCAGTAATAAATTATTTACTTCCTTTACCTCATCTTGATGTTATTTCTAAGCCCACACAGTTCCTGCCAAAAGGGAAGAGGATACAAACTCATTTGCATCCTAAACAAGCACATGGGTTAGTCTCAAATTCTAAACTTGGCTCCTTTGAAGCCCTATCACTTCAACTGAAGAAACAAAAGTCCTTCATATTTTAAAAGATTGTAAAAATAAAATGTGAAAAGAGCATACAGTTAGTCTAGGTTGCAAATATAATTTCATGACTATGTTTATACACTATCATTCCCTAAAGCTTGGAATCCAAACCTAACAACGATGCTCGGTTGGGAAGTGGGAGAGGGGACACTTTGGCTCCAGTGTCAGAATCATAGTAATAGAACCACCACTGTGGGAATGGTCTTCCTGACTTCTTTACCCCACTCTCTGGGAAGAAGACCCTGCCAGAAGAGTACTAGCCCCATTTCTGGAAGCCTTAAGGTGGGGGGCCCACACTTGGCTATTTGCCCACCTCTTGTTCATTATGTGCCCCAGACTTCCCCAAGCCTTGCAAATTTATGGATCCTAAGCAAGGTCAGTTTACTGGTTTATAGGTGTCTTCCCTGGAGAGAACCTTCATCTGCCCAATGGCAGTATATTAGTCCTACTCCCATCTGCCAGTCTCTGGCACCCCAGGCTGATGATGGCAGTGAGGACTCACCTACAGTTTGAGTCAATGCTGACTCTCCTGCCCTACCCTGCTCCAGTTGCAGATATAGGCTGTTCTCTTCTAAGTAACATGCTGCCCAATTCACCACACTGACTGTCTAAGTTGAAAT
>NW_027991300.1:0-201 GCF_054177405.1 Leptonychotes weddellii
TGGAGGCCCTGCTCCGAGGCCCTGTTTGCTGTCAGAAGGGACTCAGCCCTCTCAGAGCCCGGGCCACCCCTGCCCCCTTGGCGGTGGACCAGTGGCCAGGCAGCCACGGAAGTGGCCGCAGCCTCTGTTGCCTCTTCAATATGGCAAGAGAGAAAACTCCAGACTGTGGATTCAGAGAAACGGAGCTGGCCTCCTCTAGCT
>NW_027991301.1:0-201 GCF_054177405.1 Leptonychotes weddellii
TCTTTTTTTTTTTTTTAAAGATTTTATTTATTTATTTGAGACAGAGAGAATGAGAGAGAGAGAGCACATGAGAGGGGGGAGGGTCAGAGGGAGAAGCAGGCTCCCTGCCGAGCAGGGAGCCCGATGCGGGACTCGATCCAGGGACTCCAGGATCATGACCTGAGCTGAAGGCAGTCGCTTAACCAACTGAGCCACCCAGGC
>NW_027991302.1:0-201 GCF_054177405.1 Leptonychotes weddellii
CTCCCAGATTTGGTCGCACCCCAGTGACCCCCTGGAGCTGGTGGTCTCAGGTGAGGAACCCAGCCCTGTCCCCTCTGTGGTCCTGTGGTCAACTCCTGACCCTGTCTGGGAAGACCCACAATATAGGATGGGAATGAGGGTGCTCCAGGGAGGGTCATCCAGAGGGGCATCCACCCCTCCAAGGAATGGAGGACCACACTG
>NW_027991303.1:0-201 GCF_054177405.1 Leptonychotes weddellii
TTCTTTTTTTTTTTTTTTTAAGATTTTATTTATTTATTTGAGAGAGAGAGAATGAGAGACAGAGAGCATGAGAGGGAGGAGGGTCAGAGGGAGAAGCAGACTCCCTGCCGAGCAGGGAGCCCGATGTGGGACTCGATCCCGGGACTCCAGGATCATGACCTGAGCCGAAGGCAGTCGCTTAACCAACTGAGCCACCCAGGC
>NW_027991304.1:0-201 GCF_054177405.1 Leptonychotes weddellii
TTCTGTCCTTAGAATGTGGGTTTCATTTGCCTTTTCTTCTCCCAGAGTTTGCTCCAAGGACATAGCATTGAGATACTGATGTGGTGTTGAAAACACCTGCATGGTATAAGTAACTAAGCCCAGTTAGGACCTCTTTATAAGCTTTTAAGATTTGGAGGGCAGGTGTGGGGATCTATTCGTCTTGCTGTCTCCCAAGACATG
>NW_027991305.1:0-201 GCF_054177405.1 Leptonychotes weddellii
TTTTTTTTTTTTTTTTTTTAAGATTTTATTTATTTATTTGAGAGAGAGAATGAGAGACAGAGAGCATGAGAGGGAGGAGGGTCAGAGGGAGAAGCAGACTCCCTGCCGAGCAGGGAGCCCGATGCGGGACTCGATCCCGGGACTCCAGGATCATGACCTGAGCCGAAGGCAGTCGCTTAACCAACTGAGCCACCCAGGCGC
>NW_027991306.1:0-201 GCF_054177405.1 Leptonychotes weddellii
TTTTTTTTTTAAGATTTTATTTATTTATTTGACAGAGAGAGACATAGTGAGAGCAGGAACACAAGCAGGGGGAGTGGGAGAGGGAGAAGCAGGCTTCCCGCGGAGCAGGGAGCCCGATGTGGGACTCGATCCCAGGACCCTGGGATCATGACCTGAGCCGAAGGCAGACGCTTAACGACTGAGCCACCCAGGCGCCCAAGA
>NW_027991307.1:0-201 GCF_054177405.1 Leptonychotes weddellii
TCAGCTTTGTACTGTAAATTTGCAAAAGGCAGTGACCAACTTTTATGCTTTTTCTCTTCCTCTTGTCCACCCTCACCAGAGAGTTTTTACATATTGGACCCTGTCTAAATGTTTATGATTATGATTTTGTGTGAACTTGGAAAAAGAGTTCTACAGGCAGTCTATAAGAGCCCCAATTAACAGGCAACTGACATCAGGAGG
>NW_027991308.1:0-201 GCF_054177405.1 Leptonychotes weddellii
AGACAAGTTTATCTGTGAATTTGAGTTTTTCTTTTGCTTGAGTAAATAAGAATGGAATTGCTGAGTCATACGGTAAAGAGTATGTTTAATTTATAAGAAACTGCCAAACTTTTCTAAAGTGGCTGTACAATTCCACATTGCCTTCAGTACTGCCTGAGGGCTCCGGTTACTCCTCATTCTTGCCAGAACTTGGTACTGCCG
>NW_027991309.1:0-201 GCF_054177405.1 Leptonychotes weddellii
AGTGGACAAGTTATGTCTGCAAACCAAAACCGAGCCCTACAAGAGAGTGGCTGGTGAGCGGTGTCCCGCTGAGGGGAGCGGCGAGTGAGCCCACCAGGAGAGCCGCACTCGAATCTGAAAAGCCACCCTCCCCGGGACAGGTGTCCACATCCCAAGAGGAAAGGGCAGCACCCCGCTCAGTCACATACACCCAGCAACCGC
>NW_027991310.1:0-1037 GCF_054177405.1 Leptonychotes weddellii
TCATTTTCATGATACTGTAACCAGTAGGGACAGCTGTGTGCCCTGCAGATCATAAACATAAACGTGCCTTTGGGTGCTGAGATTTGTGTTCAGTCATAAGGTAGTCCTGCACAGAATCCAGAATGTGAATGGTAACTTTTTTCATTTTAAAAATTAGAATACAGATAAATTTAAGTCTTTTTTTTTTTTTTAGATTCTTATTTATTTATTTGAGAGAGAGAGAGCAAGAGCGCGTGAGCACTGGGGAGGGGCGGAGAGAGAGAGAGAAGTAAAGCAGACTCCCCGCTGAGCAAGGAGCCTGACTCGGGGCTCTATTCCAGGACCAAGAGATCATGACCCAAGAGATCATGACCTGAGCCGAAGGCAGATGCGTACCCGACTGAACCACCAGGTGCCCCTGCAGATAAAATATTTAAGTCTCATAGAGATTTCTTGGACTCTCTGGAATTCATGCTAGACCCCATTTTGAGACAAACTAGTCTACTGCACTAAGAATTTGACCTTTTGATCAGAACCAGTGAGTTGTACATCTGAAGCTAATATAACGCTGGATATTATTAACTGCACTGGAATGAAAGTAACAACAAAAAAAGAACCAATGAGGTTGTTGCTATACATTTGCTAAATCAACCAGTAGGGGGAGGCGCTCTCCAGCTTGTTGGGTCTTTCATTGTTACACCGTCTGTGCCTTGAGGCCACAGATCTTCATCCACAGAACGGTATGGGAAGCTTCTGTCAAGACTTAGGGCCTGTAGGGAGTGAGGGAGTGTCTTAAAGGCTTAGATGTAACCGAGTGAGGTTTTCTTAATCTCAGGAGCCACAGAAGGGAAGCTTCCGACTTTCGAGCGCCCGTGGAGTCTTCAGACAGATAGTATGTGTAAAGTGGGCGTGCCAGACACTTAGGATTCCGTCGGAAGCTAAGCGTGTACATCACTGCTATGTATATATGATATTACCTTAGTCTGTGTTACATAGGAAGTGTTTTTGAAAAACACTACAACTTGGGGCACCTGGGTGGCTCAGTCCGTTAAGCATCC
>NW_027991311.1:0-201 GCF_054177405.1 Leptonychotes weddellii
AGCCCAGCATCTCTGTCCCAGAGGGGCAGCTGGTGCCTTCGGAGCCGGGGAGCTGCGGCCAAGCCGGTTCCCTCCTGCCCGCCCTCAGCCAAGGCTTCCTCTCCCTGTTCTTTTGCCCCCCTCCCCGCCCCAGTTCACAGCAGTTTCAAATTAAAGTACCTCTCAGGTCTGTGGTCTGCCCTCTCTGTGGGGTGTGGGGGG
>NW_027991312.1:0-201 GCF_054177405.1 Leptonychotes weddellii
GTGGTCTTCATATCATTCCATTTAATCTTCAAAATAACCCATGAATAAAACACTATTCCTCATTTGAGGAAATTACAAGCTGAAAAACAAGCCCAAGGACACACAACTACTAACTGCTAATGTTAGAACTAGAACACACTTCCTTTGACTATGAATCCACTGTCCTCTGTCCAATTTATTTTTGTATATGACCCTTGATAT
>NW_027991313.1:0-201 GCF_054177405.1 Leptonychotes weddellii
TTTTTTTTTTTTAAAGATTTTTTATTTATTTATTTGAGACAGAGAGAATGAGAGACAGAGAGCATGAGAGGGAGGAGGGTCAGAGGGAGAAGCAGACTCCCTGCTGAGCAGGGAGCCCGATGCGGGACTCGATCCCGGGACTCCAGGATCATGACCTGAGCCGAAGGCAGTCGCTTAACCAACTGAGCCACCCAGGCGCCC
>NW_027991314.1:0-201 GCF_054177405.1 Leptonychotes weddellii
AAGTACTTCTTCAGGATAAATTCTTAGAAGTATGATTGCTGAGAAAAAGATAAATATATATGTTTGTTTAGATATTGCCACATTCTTTATGGGAGTGATGACATCTTGCATTACCATCAACAGACTTACAAAGAGAGTATATTGTCAAGTTTTTGAACTTTTTCCTAATCTGAAATGTGAGAAATGGTTTTGTAATAGGAT
>NW_027991316.1:0-201 GCF_054177405.1 Leptonychotes weddellii
TCTTTTTTTTTTTTTTAAAGATTTTATTTATTTATTTGACAGAGAGAGAGATAGCGAGAGCAGGAACACAAGCAGGGGGAGTGGGAGAGGGAGAAGCAGGCTTCCCGCCAAGCAGGGAGCCCGATGTGGGACTCGATCCCAGGACCCTGGGATCATGACCTGAGCCGAAGGCAGACGCTTAACGACTGAGCCACCCAGGCG
>NW_027991317.1:0-201 GCF_054177405.1 Leptonychotes weddellii
CTGGGTGGCTCAGTCGGTTAAGCGGCTGCCTTCGGCTCAGGTCATGATCCCAGGGTCCTGGGATCGAGCCCCGCATCGGGCTCCCTGCTCTGCGGGAAGCCTGCTTCTCCCTCTCCCACTCCCCCTGCTTGTGTTCCCTCTCTCGCTGTCTCTCTCTCTCTGTTGAATAAATAAATAAAATCTTTAAAAAAAAAAAAAAAA
>NW_027991318.1:0-201 GCF_054177405.1 Leptonychotes weddellii
CACCCCACCTCGTCACGGGGGCGCATGCAGCACTCGGTCCCTGGTCTCCGTCTTCTGTTCAGCTGTTTCATCTGTAGCGACCTGCGTGACTAAGGGTTCAACTTCCTCCAAGTTTGGGGCCAAATACCACACCTCAAACACCTCCCTCCTGCAGCAATAACTTGCACCAACAAACACCCGAGAGGTCAGAGTGCCGCACAG
>NW_027991319.1:0-201 GCF_054177405.1 Leptonychotes weddellii
GGATTTTCCAAACTGGGTTCTGTAGAACCATCTTCCCTAGAACATTAATAGGTTTTCTGCAGAGAGGCAAATTAGTTTAAGAAATACCACAGATTTTCTCATTCTCTTAGAGATTGATGATGCTCCTTAGCATCCAAGAGTCTTGCAGTAAAGAAACTGATTTCAATTACTTATTTATTCCAACAGCATTTATTGAGCACC
>NW_027991320.1:0-201 GCF_054177405.1 Leptonychotes weddellii
TTCATTTTTTTTTATTCTTATGTTAATCCCCATACATTACATCATTAGTTCTAGATGAAGTGTTCCATGATTCATTGTTTGTGCATAACACCCAGTGCTCCATGCAGAACGTGCCCTCCTCAATACCCACCACCAGGCCAACCCATCCTCCCACCCCCCTCCCCTCTAGAACCCCCAGCCTGTTTTTCAGAGTCCATCGTC
>NW_027991321.1:0-1037 GCF_054177405.1 Leptonychotes weddellii
TGGGAATGCAAATTGGTGAGTAATTATGAAAGCCGTATGAAGAATTCTCAAAAAATTAAAAACAGACCCACCATATGATCTACCAATCCCACTTCTGGGTATACACCCAAAGGAAATGAAATTAGTATCTCTAAGAGATACGTACACCCCTATGTTCATCGCAGCATTATTCACAATAGCCAAGATATGTAAAGAACCCTAAGTCTCCACTGACAGATGAATGGATTAAGGAAGCATGGTGTGTAATACACAAACACACACACACATACTGTGCACACACAGAGGAATATTATTTAGCCATAAAAAGAAGAAATCTTGCCATTTGGGACCACGTGGATGAATACTGAAGGCATTATGCTAAGTGAAATAAGTCAGACAGAGAAAGATAAAAATACCATATGAGCTCACTTACATGTGGTATTTATAAAAACCGAACTCATAAAAATAGATAGTAAAATGGTGTTCACCAGGAAGAGAGGGACGGCGGGATGGAGGAAATGGCTACAAGATAAATAACTTCTGGGATATAATATACAGCATGGTGACTATAGTTAACAATAATGTACTGTATATTTGAAAGTTGCTAAGAGAGTAGATCTTAAATGTTCTCACCACACACCCTAAAAACAGTAGCTGTGACATGATGTATGTGTTAACTAACCTTATTGTAGTAATCATTTCCCAATATAATCACATTATACACCTTAAATTTACACAGTGTTATATGTCATTTATAACTCAATAAACCTGAGGAAAAAATATCATTCTGGAAAAAATAACAAAAAGAGAAACTATAAAGGATACAGGTGGCAGACATACCATGTATAACCTGAAAATTCTGAAATGTAAAAACAGTATAAACTAATAAAAGGCCAATAAAAATTGGGGAAAAGCTTTGCAACATTCATAACAGATAAAAAAAATGCCTCAATGCTTTAAAAGATCGTGTAAGTCAGTAAGAAAAATAATAAGCACTACCTACTGAAAACCAAGCAAAGAGCACAAACAGGAAATACAGACACACACACACACACACA
>NW_027991322.1:0-201 GCF_054177405.1 Leptonychotes weddellii
GGACGGGGCCCACAGACAATGGGGTAAAAATGCCTGCCTTCAAAACCAGGTCAAGAATAAATAGGCCTGTCCATCAAGGATGTTTCCATGCCCCCAATGTCACCTGAACTTTTCATAACACCAAGCTCAACATCTCTAAAACAAAGCTGACCATTGTTCAATTCTGGCAGGCTTGGATTTCAAGGACTCCTGATCTCTCAT
>NW_027991323.1:0-201 GCF_054177405.1 Leptonychotes weddellii
TGGTTCAACTTAATATAGGATTTTAATAAAAGTATAAATTAAATGTAATTCCAGTAAAAAAATACTAGCACACATTTTTTTTATTCTTATGTTAATCCCCATACATTACATCATTAGTTTAGATGAAGTGTTCCATGATTCCTTGTTTGTGCATAACACCCAGTGCTCCATGCAGAATGTGCCCTCCTCAATACCCACCCC
>NW_027991324.1:0-201 GCF_054177405.1 Leptonychotes weddellii
TCTTTTTTTTTTTTTTAAGATTTTATTTATTTATTTGAGAGAGAGAATGAGACAGAGAGAGAGAGCATGAGAGGGGGGAGGATCAGAGGGAGAAGCAGACCCCCTGCTGAGCAAGGAGCCCGATATGGGACTCGATCCCGGGACTCCAGGATCATGACCTGAGCCGAAGGCAGTTGCTTAACCAACTGAGCCACCCAGGCG
>NW_027991325.1:0-201 GCF_054177405.1 Leptonychotes weddellii
TTTTTTTTTTTTTTAAGATTTTTATTTATTTATTGAGAGAGATAGTGATAGAGAGAGAGCATGAGAGGGGGAGAGTCAGAGGGAGAGGCAGACTCCCCGCCGAGCAGGGAGCCCGATGCGGGACTCGATCCCGGGACTCCAGGATCATGACCTGAGCCGAAGGCAGTCGCTTAACCAACTGAGCCACCCAGGCGCCCCTGG
>NW_027991326.1:0-201 GCF_054177405.1 Leptonychotes weddellii
CTGGGTGGCTCAGTTGGTTAAGCGACTGCCTTCGGCTCAGGTCATGATCCTGGAGTCCCTGGATCGAGTCCCGCATCGGGCTCCCTGCTCGGCGGGGAGTCTGCTTCTCCCTCTGACCCTCCCCCCTCTCATGTACTCGCTCTCTCTCATTCTCTCTCTCTCAAATAAATAAATAAAATCTTTAAAAAAAAAAAAAAAAGA
>NW_027991327.1:0-201 GCF_054177405.1 Leptonychotes weddellii
AGTGTTCCATGATTCATTGTTTGTGCATAACACCCAGTGCTCCATGCAGAATGTGCCCTCCTCAATACCCACCACCAGGCTAACCCATCCTCCCACCCCCCTCCCCTCTAGAACCCTCAGTTTGTTTTTCAGAGTCCATCGTCTCTCATGGTTCGTCTACCCCTCCGATTTCCCCCGCTTCATTCTTCCCCTCCTGCTACC
>NW_027991328.1:0-201 GCF_054177405.1 Leptonychotes weddellii
TTTTTTTTTTTAAAGATTTTATTTATTTATTTGAGACAGAGAGAATGAGAGAGACAGAGAGCACATGAGAGGGGGGAGGGTCAGAGGGAGAAGCAGGCTCCCTGCCGAGCAGGGAGCCCGATGTGGGACTCGATCCCGGGACTCCAGGATCATGACCTGAGCCGAAGGCAGTCGCTTAACCAACTGAGCCACCCAGGCGCC
>NW_027991329.1:0-201 GCF_054177405.1 Leptonychotes weddellii
ACGTTCCATGCTCATGGATTGGAAGAACAAATATTGTGAAGATGTCAATGCTACCTAGAGCAATCTACACATTCAATGCAATCCCCATCAAAATACCATCCACTTTTTTCAAAGAAATGGAACAAATCATCCTAAAATTTGTATGGAACCAGAAAAGACCCCGCATAGCCAGAGGAATGTTGAAAAAGAAAAGCAAAGCCG
>NW_027991330.1:0-201 GCF_054177405.1 Leptonychotes weddellii
CTGTGGATGCCCTACCTCACTACCAAAGGCAGCAGTTTCAGAGCCTGTAAAACGATGATGCTGTGCCCATCTTTGTTAGCTCTCCACATCTAACATGCGCAGGGAGCCCGATGCGGGACTCGATCCCAGGACCCTGGGATCATGACCTGAGCTGAAGGCAGATGCATTAATGGACTGAGCCACCCAGGCATCCCATGTCCG
>NW_027991331.1:0-201 GCF_054177405.1 Leptonychotes weddellii
TCGGGCGCCTGGGTGGCTCAGTTGGTTAAGCGACTGCCTTCAGCTCAGGTCATGATCCTGGAGTCCCGGGATCGAGTCCCGCATCGGGCTCCCTGCTCGGCAGGGAGTCTGCTTCTCCCTCTGACCCTCCTCCCTCTCATGCTCTCTGTCTCTCATTCTCTCTGTCTCAAATAAATAAATAAAATCTTAAAAAAAAAAAAA
>NW_027991332.1:0-1037 GCF_054177405.1 Leptonychotes weddellii
TTTACCAGAAATACACGTTTATGGTGTTGAGCCAATGAGATTTGGCAGTTGTTACTTCAGCAAACTTAGCCTATTCTGACTTAGTTTCTTAACGATTCCAGAAATTTCTCGAAATTCACTCTTAAGGCAAGTGTAAGCCATCTAAGATTCTTTAAAATAATAAATACTGGTAAAATCACAAATATGATGTTAAGTTGATGAGTGCAGAGTATTATAGATCAACTCTGGCAATTATTATAGACAACTTCAAGCAGTAATTGAAGCAATAAGTCCAGTCCTCAGGCTCTGAAGTATCCAAGTTTAATTAATACCTTTACCCTAAATAAAACTGATTATACAGTAAACCAAATGGCATATAGGACACCTTAGAAAGACCATTAGATAGATGAGTAATGATTTTTTAAATTTCACTCTGCCTTTACATTTTCCCTCTATAAATTATGTCTACACAACACTGGCATATAAATCTTTCTAAAACCATAATATCATCTCCCTAATTCAGAAACTATAATATATTCCTACTATTTTAAAATCAAAACCAAACTCTTTGACCCTGGCACTGAAGGCCTCACCAACTCTACGTGTATTTCCCACCTAATGTGCACGCCTGCCATTCTCATCCCAATCTGATCAACCAGTCCCTTCACCCCACACACTGTGTTCTTTCCAGTCTGCTCCACCCACTAACAATCTCTAAATTCTCACAATACTTAAAGTGTATACATAATTCAGTATTTGATTATAGATGAGTTTCTAGTTAGTATTGTGGATATACATACGTTATTCTTTTTTACCCCCATTAACTAAATCACCAGCTCTCTAAAGGAAGCAACCTGCCTTCCAATGCCCAGCAAACTCTGAATAGATTATACATACTTAGAAAATTTATGTTAATTTGTTATGACTTTTGAAAATAGCAATAAATGCAAAATAACAAGGATGCACCAAAGCAAAAAGTAGAAAATGACATTAAAAGAGTCTAAATTATTTAAAAACAACAAGATCTTGTGTATGCCTCCTTAAAACAGAGGATTTGT
>NW_027991333.1:0-201 GCF_054177405.1 Leptonychotes weddellii
ATGTCATTTGCAAATATCTTCTCCCATTCTGTCGGTTGTCTTTTGGTTTTGTTGACTGTTTCCTTTGCTTTGCAAAAGCTTTTTATCTTGATGAAGTCCCAATAGTTCATTTTTGCCCTTGCTTCCCTTGCCTTTGGCGATGTTTCTAGGAAGAAGTTGCTTCGGCTGAGGTCAAAGAGGTTGCTGCCTGTGTTCTCCTTT
>NW_027991334.1:0-201 GCF_054177405.1 Leptonychotes weddellii
TAAGGCTTTGGAACAGAAACCAGATGATGCTCAATATTATTGTCAAAGAGCTTATTGTCACATTCTTCTTGGGAATTACTGTGATGCTGTTGCTGATGCAAAGAAATCTCTTGAACTTAATCCAAATAATTCCACTGCTATGCTGAGAAAAGGGATATGTGAATACCATGAAAAAAACTATGCTGCTGCTTTAGAAACTTT
>NW_027991335.1:0-201 GCF_054177405.1 Leptonychotes weddellii
TTTTTTTTATTCTTATGTTAATCCCCATACATTACATCATTAGTTTTAGATGAAGTGTTCCATGATTCATTGTTTGTGCATAACACCCAGTGCTCCATGCAGAATGTGCCCTCCTCAATACCCACCACCAGGCTAACCCATCCTCCCACCCCCCTCCCTCTAGAACCCTGTTAGTTTTTCAGAGTCCATCGTCTCTCATGG
>NW_027991336.1:0-201 GCF_054177405.1 Leptonychotes weddellii
TTTTTTTTTTTTTTTTTTTTTAAAGATTTTATTTATTTATTTATTAGAGAGCGAGCGAGAGAGAAACAGCATGAGAGGGGGGAAGGTCAGAGGGAGAAACAGGCTCCCCGCCGAGCCGGGAACCCGATGTGGGGCTCGATCCCAGGACTCCGGGATCATGACCTGAGCCGAAGGCAGTCGCTCAACCGACTGAGCCACCCA
>NW_027991337.1:0-201 GCF_054177405.1 Leptonychotes weddellii
GGCGCCTGGGTGGCTCAGTCGTTAAGCGTCTGCCTTCGGCTCAGGTCATGATCCCAGGGTCCTGGGATCGAGCCCCGCATCGGGCTCCCTGCTCTGCGGGAAGCCTGCTTCTCTCTCTCCCACTCCCCCTGCTTGTGTTCCCTCTCTCGCTGTGTCTCTCTCTGTCAAATAAATAAATAAAATCTTTAAAAAAAAAAAAAA
>NW_027991338.1:0-201 GCF_054177405.1 Leptonychotes weddellii
GCCTGGGTGGCTCAGTCGTTAAGCGTCTGCCTTCGGCTCAGGTCATGATCCCAGGGTCCTGGGATCGAGCCCCGCATCGGGCTCCCTGCTCTGCGGGAAGCCTGCTTCTCCCTCTCCCACTCCCCCTGCTTGTGTTCCCTCTCTCGCTGTGTCTCTCTCTGTCAAATAAATAAATAAATAAAATCTTTAAAAAAAAAAAAA
>NW_027991339.1:0-201 GCF_054177405.1 Leptonychotes weddellii
CAGAGCAAGATGGCGGAGGAGTAGGAGACCTGGATTTCGTCTCCTCTCAGGAATTCAGCTGGATAGGGATCAAACCATTCTGAACACCTACAAACTCAACAGGAGATCGAAGAAAAGAAGAGCAACAACTCTCTCATCAGAAAAGCGACCACTTTCTGGAAGGTAGGACGTGCGGAGAAGTGAATCCGAGGCGATATTCAG
>NW_027991340.1:0-201 GCF_054177405.1 Leptonychotes weddellii
CCTATTTGACAAGGGGCATAGCATTCTGGTGCATATATTTAAACATGAATAATTCTTTTTTTTTTCTTTTTTCTTAATTTTTTTATTCTTATATTATCCCCATACATTACATTATTAGTTTTAGATGTAGTGTTCCATGATTCATTGTTTGTGCATAACACCCAGTGCTCCATGCAGAATGTGCCCTCCTCAATACCCACC
>NW_027991341.1:0-201 GCF_054177405.1 Leptonychotes weddellii
GTTTTTTTTTAAGATTTTATTTATTTATTTGATAGAGAGACAGTGAGAGAGCACAAGCAGGGAGGAGAGGGAGAAGCGGGCTTCCCGCCAAGCAGGGAGCCCAATGCGGGGCTCGATCCCAGGACCCCGGGATCATGACCCGAGCTGAAGGCAGACGTTTAATGACTGAGCCACCCAGGTGCCTTGAAAATAAATGTTTTA
>NW_027991342.1:0-201 GCF_054177405.1 Leptonychotes weddellii
TGTGAAAATGGGCGCGAAGTTTCTCATGCTATGTACTTCGTCTCTGGAATGTTCTCTAAGAGGAAGTCTCTCTCTTGGTTGCCATTTCTCGCCGGCACCTAGAGTGGCACCTAGAGCACCAAGTAGTTGCTCGATGCATTTTTGGTGAGTGAACAAATGAAGGAGTGAATGAATGAATGAACGTAGTTTGGGGTTAGGACC
>NW_027991343.1:0-1037 GCF_054177405.1 Leptonychotes weddellii
TGGTGTTTCTCTATTCTCCTAGGTGGCGTGTTGACATATCACATAAGTCACTCAATGTTGGAGAGGTAATTCTCCCTCTGTGGCAGCTGGGACAGCCAAATGTATCACCCATGGCAACTGGGGTTTGAAAGCAGCATGGCCCTTGCAAGCTCAGTGTCTGGCAGAGTGAGCCCTCACGAGCAGCCGTGGACAGGTAGGGATAGCCAGAGCTGGGCACCTTCAGCCAGCTGCTGCATCTCGCGGAGCCCTCCCTCCCTCATGTGTGGAGTGTGGACTCATAGAATACCCCCTGCAGGCCGGGCTGAGGTTCCATGTGAAGACGAGGTCAGATGACACCCGGGCTGAATTGAGCCCATAGGGTTAGGAGCTCCTGGAGTCGGGAACGAGATCAGGTCCATCCCCATGTCCCCAGGGCTCCCTGCATGGTGCAGGAGCATCTGAGAGGGGCCAGCCCCACAGAAGGCTGAGGTCCTGGGACCATCCTCCAGAAGACAGAGCTTGAACTGAGCCTTGAAAGGAGACATGGGACAGGAGGTAGCAGAGGGATGGGGAGCAGTATTTGCAAAGGTGTCCGTGGCCACACCCTTGAGGGCACAGCCAGCTTGGCAGGCATGGGCACACAGGCTGTGAGGAGCATCACAAGTGGGGGCACCTGGAGAGGTGGGGCCTCAGGTGGGGTTGGGAGGGACTAGTGCCTGGAGACGTTCTTGAGCTTTGAAGGACATGTTGGCTTCACTCTGTGGGTCCAAAGGAGCCATGGAAGTTTCTTGAGTGGGACAGCGACTTGGCAGCTACCTACTTATAACCAGCCCAGCAGGGGGCGGGGTGGTGTTGCCTCAGAGCTTCACTGCTGACCTTGCACTCTAGGAACTCAGGAAAGTCCTCCCCAGGACAGCGCAAGGAGATGCTCTGCCCAACCCACCCCTGCCTGGAGATTTCTGCGTCGTTGAGCCCTCTTCTAGGCTCTTGGGCTAAAACAACAGAAATCCCAGTCCTTATGTGCTGACATCCAATGGGGGAGACAGGACCCCAGGCAC
>NW_027991344.1:0-201 GCF_054177405.1 Leptonychotes weddellii
TTTTTTTTTTTTTTTTAAAGATTTTATTTATTTATTTGAGACAGAGAGAATGAGATACAGAGAGCATGAGAGGGAGGAGGGTCAGAGGGAGAAGCAGACTCCCTGCCGAGCAGGGAGCCCGATGCGGGACTCGATCCAGGGACTCCAGGATCATGACCTGAGCCGAAGGCAGTCGCTTAACCAACTGAGCCACCCAGGCAC
>NW_027991345.1:0-201 GCF_054177405.1 Leptonychotes weddellii
TCCCCTGTTCTTGGGCTTTTTATAGATGGCTATTCTAGGTCAGAGGAGCTTTATTCTGTTAGTTTGTGAAATGTCGTTTCTTTACTGGGTGGGGCAGGCGAGTGTCTCTGCTCCGTGCGCTGCCGTCTGCCCTTTGTCCGGCTCCACTTTCCAGCCTGTCCATCCCTGTAGCTGGTGAGTGGCCCACCAGGCCCTGCCCAG
>NW_027991346.1:0-201 GCF_054177405.1 Leptonychotes weddellii
AGGGAACACTTCATCTAAAACTAATGATGTAATGTATGGGGATTAACATAAGAATAAAAAAAAAACAAAAAACAAAACAAAAAAAATGTACTTGCTGATTCACACAATGGTATTGGAGCACAAATGTTCAGGCTGTCCACACTGTCCTCAGTTAAAATGGCTTATTTTCTACCATGGACTCAACATGTAACTCATTTCAAA
>NW_027991347.1:0-201 GCF_054177405.1 Leptonychotes weddellii
TTTTTTTTTAAAGATTTATTTATTTATTTATTTGAGAGAGAGAGAATGAGAGAGAGCGAGTACATGAGAGGGGGGAGGGTCAGAGGGAGAAGCAGGCTCCCCGCTGAGCAGGGAGCCCGATGCGGGACTCGATCCAGGGACTCCAGGATCATGACCTGAGCCGAAGGCAGTCGCTTAACCAACTGAGCCACCCAGGCGCCC
>NW_027991348.1:0-201 GCF_054177405.1 Leptonychotes weddellii
AGGCAGCCCTGGGGCTGCTCCATCCAGAGGCCAGGACCCCCAGCCCACCCGCACCGGCCATCCAGGCAGGAGCAGGTCTGGCCAGCAGGTGCGGGGGGCCAGCAGTCTCCACGGGAGGGAGCCCTCCATCACTGGTGTGAGCACCCCTGCCTTCCTCAGGGGAGCCTGCCCCACTCCTCTGTCTGTCTGGGGTCCCTCCTG
>NW_027991349.1:0-201 GCF_054177405.1 Leptonychotes weddellii
AGGCACAAACAATGAATCATGGAACACTTCATCTAAAACTAATGATGTAATGTATGGGGATTAACATAAGAATAAAAAAATAAATTAATTAAAAAAAAGTATTTCATTGAAAAATTTATAGAGACATATTCAGTTCACTTATTTAGTGAACACTTATTGAAAGCTTTGTGCCATCCCTATATTTAATTAAGATTATTCAGC
>NW_027991350.1:0-201 GCF_054177405.1 Leptonychotes weddellii
TTCTTTTTTTTTTATTCTTATGTTAATCCCCATACATTACATCATTAGTTCTAGATGAAGTGTTCCATGATTCATTGTTTGTGCATAACACCCAGTGCTCCATGCAGAACGTGCCCTCCTCAATACCCACCACCAGGCCAACCCATCCTCCCACCCCCCTCCCCTCTAGAACCCCCAGCCTGTTTTTCAGAGTCCATCGTC
>NW_027991351.1:0-201 GCF_054177405.1 Leptonychotes weddellii
ACTGAATATAACATTAAGGGATTTTCTAATTGATTTCACAAAGAGTATCAGGCACTATCATGTTCCAGGAAACTCTGTCCTCGGGAGCTTATCCAGTAGAATTACATCGGAAACAAACAAGTATGATACAGTGTAAACCAATGGGGAAAAAGAGAAGGTCCTTCAAGGTAACTACCACCCGGCTCAGATGGTGGTCAGCCG
>NW_027991352.1:0-201 GCF_054177405.1 Leptonychotes weddellii
ATTCTTTGGGAATAGAGAAGTTGTCAAAATGGAGAAAATGCAAACTCAGAAATATGGGTAATATGGATCCTTTAAAACTTAATTCACATGAAATTCCCAGAAGACTTTAACAAATGTTTGATGAATTATGAACATGCCAGTAAATGAGTGATTGGTTTTGAAAAATATTTAATGAAAGCTGTCAGCTTACCTATTATGGAG
>NW_027991353.1:0-201 GCF_054177405.1 Leptonychotes weddellii
CTAGAGTTCTCATGACATACTATGAGCTCCTGGATCACACATAGCCTGAAGCCCCTCTCACCTAACTCTGGTCTTTTCAGTTATGAGAGCCAGTAATTTCCTTTTTTTAAAAGCCAGTTTGAACTAGATGTTCTGTCACATCAAAAAGAGTTCCCACTGATATTCTCTTTAAACCTTAATTTCTTACCTTAAAAAAGGAAG
>NW_027991354.1:0-1037 GCF_054177405.1 Leptonychotes weddellii
CAGTAAGTCTTGAAGTCAGGTAATATAAGTTTCCAGCTTTTTTTTAAAGATTGTTTTGATATTCTAGATTCTTTAAATTTTCATAGAGATTTTTGAATCGGGTTGTCGGGTTTCTACAAAAACACACTTTTGAGAGGTTTTGGTTGGGATTGCAGTGACTAACGATTAGTCTGAGCATAATTGACATATCTTAACAATATGGAGTCTCCCAATCCCTGGTTTATTTCACTCTTGACTTGGGTCTCCTTTAACGTCTCCCAGCAGAGGTTTGATGTTTGTAGAGGGACAATTAGCTGAAAGAAGAGATGACAGGAGTTAGGGATGGATTGGCTGTGGGACGAGTGTGAGGAAAAAGGGAGTGGGCAAGGCTAAATGACAAAATCTCCTCTTGAGTCTCTAGGTGGAGATGAGAAAGAAAATGACTTCTCCTGGGGGGATCCAGCTCAGAAGAAGGGCCTAAATGTGGACTCAACTGTCCCCCAGGGCCATGTGCGTGACCTTCTGAGACTCACCTCTGCACACCCTCCCACCCTGGGGGGGCCCTGACAGGCAGATGGGTGCACAGTCCCAGGAGGAAGTGATGTGGAGAAGTTGATACTTTTCTTCCATGGGGCCGTAAGGACCCTCTCTCGCTCTCCCTGCTCAGCCTCCTTTCCTTCCCTGCTCTGGTGGGCCAGGACGGTCTGTTAACAGCACTGGATTGTCCCATCAGTAGCCTCCTGACTGGTCACTGAGGGTCAGACAGCCCCTCCCTCTCTCCCTGTCACCCCTGGTTCTTCAAGCTAATGAGACCTGCCCTGATTCCCGAGCCAGGCTGCTGGCCTTAATCCCCACCCCACCCCGGCAGGGGGTTCGTGCGGGTGGAGAAAGAAAGAGCCCCTTATGATGAGACACAATGACCCAGCCACAAGGCAGGATTACCACCATCACACGCGTGTATGTACGTGTGCGAGGATGTGTGCGCGTGCGTGTGCGTGCTCGGGTGTATGGCGAAATAGAACAGACCTAGGGAGGGAGATGGAGACAAGGACAATCAC
>NW_027991355.1:0-201 GCF_054177405.1 Leptonychotes weddellii
TTTTTTTTTTTTTAAGATTTTATTTATTTATTTGAGAGAGAGAGAGAATGAGAGACAGAGAGCATGAGAGGGAGGAGGGTCAGAGGGAGAAGCAGACTCCCTGCCGAGCAGGGAGCCCGATGCGGGACTCGATCCCGGGACTCCAGGATCATGACCTGAGCCGAAGGCAGTCGCTTAACCAACTGAGCCACCCAGGCGCCC
>NW_027991356.1:0-201 GCF_054177405.1 Leptonychotes weddellii
CTCCGCTTCCCGCCTGGCCCCTGCTGCCTGCAGCCCGCCACCGCCTGCTGCTGCTTACCTACCGCCGCCGCCTGCTGCCAGTTACCACTGCCCGCCACCGCAGCCCGCCGCCACCACATGCCTACCGCTGCCGCCTGCCAACAGCTGCAGCCACCGCCTACCTAACGCTGCTGCCTGGCCCTGCCACCTGCTGCCGCTCGC
>NW_027991357.1:0-201 GCF_054177405.1 Leptonychotes weddellii
TCCTTTTTTTTTTTTTTTTAAAGATTTTATTTATTTATTTGAGACAGAGAGAATGAGAGACAGAGAGCATGAGAGGGAGGAGGGTCAGAGGGAGAAGCAGACTCCCCGCTGAGCAGGGAGCCCGATGCGGGACTCGATCCCGGGACTCCAGGATCATGACCTGAGCCGAAGGCAGTCGCTTAACCAACTGAGCCACCCAGG
>NW_027991358.1:0-201 GCF_054177405.1 Leptonychotes weddellii
TTTTTTTTTTTAAGATTTTATTTATTTATTTGAGACAGAGAGAATGAGAGACAGAGAGCATGAGAGGGAGGAGGGTCAGAGGGAGAAGCAGACTCCCTGCCGAGCAGGGAGCCCGATGCGGGACTCGATCCCGGGACTCCAGGATCATGACCTGAGCCGAAGGCAGTCGCTTAACCAACTGAGCCACCCAGGCGCCCCTCA
>NW_027991359.1:0-201 GCF_054177405.1 Leptonychotes weddellii
TAACTTTTTTTTTTTAAATAGCACATGATGTTACATTAGTTTAAGGTGTAAAACATACTAATTCCATAGGTCTGTGTGTTATGGTATGCTCATCACAAGCAAACATTTGTCATCACACAGCAGTATAACAATACCACTGACTATATACCCCATGCTGTACTGTTTGTCCCCTTGATGTCTTCATTCCATACCTGGATGCCT
>NW_027991360.1:0-201 GCF_054177405.1 Leptonychotes weddellii
CCTGGGTGGCTCAGTTGGTTAAGCGACTGCCTTCGGCTCAGGTCATGATCCTGGAGTCCCTGGATCGAGTCCCGCATCGGGCTCCCTGCTCGGCAGGGAGCCTGCTTCTCCCTCTGACCCTCCCCCCTCTCATGTGCTCTCTCTCTCTCATTCTCTCTGTCTCAAATAAATAAATAAAATCTTTAAAAAAAAAAAAAAGAA
>NW_027991361.1:0-201 GCF_054177405.1 Leptonychotes weddellii
ATAAATAGGATTGGTTTATTAAAGTTTGCCTTTATTAAAATAACCATCAAAGCGCAGGACATCATTATGCCAGCTTTCATCAGCATTAATATTTGCAAACATTGGAGCAGCTGCCGGTCTTTTAACCACTACCCTACCTCCAGCAGTAACATTATCCATGGCCAATCTCAATAACTGTTTTTCTTCTGTAGTATCAGGTGG
>NW_027991362.1:0-201 GCF_054177405.1 Leptonychotes weddellii
CTACTGGGTATTTACCCCAAAGATACAAAAGTAGGGATCCGAAGGGGTACGTGCACCCCGATGTTTATAGCAGCAATGTCCACAATAGCCAAACTGTGGAAAGAGCCAAGATGTCCATCGACAGATGACTGGATAAAGAAGATGTGGTATATATATACAATGGAATATTATGCAGCCATCAAAAGGAATGAGATCTTGCCA
>NW_027991363.1:0-201 GCF_054177405.1 Leptonychotes weddellii
GGGGCGCCTGGGTGGCTCAGTCGGTTAAGCGACTGCCTTCGGCTCAGGTCATGATCCTGGAGTCCCGGGATCGAGTCCCGCATCGGGCTCCCAGCTCGGCAGGGAGTCTGCTTCTCCCTCTGACCCTCCTCCCTCTCATGTTCTCTGTCTCTCATTCTCTCTCTCTCAAATAAATAAATAAAATCTTTAAAAAAAAAAATT
>NW_027991364.1:0-201 GCF_054177405.1 Leptonychotes weddellii
CGCCGCTTCCCGCCTGGCCCCTGCTGCCTGCAGCCCGCCACCGCCTGCTGCTGCTTACCTACCGCCGCCGCCTGCTGCCAGTTACCACTGCCCGCCACCGCAGCCCGCCGCCACCACATGCCTACCGCTGCCGCCTGCCAACAGCTGCAGCCACCGCCTACCTAACGCTGCTGCCTGGCCCTGCCACCTGCTGCCGCTCGC
>NW_027991365.1:0-12191 GCF_054177405.1 Leptonychotes weddellii
TGTTGCTCTTCTTTTCTTCGATCTCCTGTTGAGTTTGTAGGTGTTCAGAATGGTTTGATCCCCATCCAGCTGAATTCCTGGGACCAGATGAAATTTAGGTCTCCTATTCCTCCGCCATCTTGCTCCTCCCCAACACAGGGCTGAATTTAAGCATATGTGTATAGAATGCTCTTGACTAAATAGGAAAAAAAAGAAAGAGTTAAATTACTCTGTGATAGCAAAGCAGTTGTTAACCCATCAGGAAAACTGTCAAGAGTTTACACCATTATTTTCAAAAGTAGAGATAGGAGATGATCTTAATCCCAAGAAAGAGCTGAGATAAATGACTGTCAAAGCAATGAAGTAAAATCGGAACAGTAGGTGCATCCAACACTGTATTGTTTTGAATCGCTGTTCTGGGTATTTATTGAAAACAGCAACATGTTCCCTGGAAAGCTATCTGAGTTTTACATTAGCTTATGCAGAATTGGTGTGGGGGTAAGTGGGGGTGTTAATGTTAATATAAATGACTAAGATTACAGATTCTAGAATTAGCCCATGCCGTCTGAACAATGCAAGTATTCACTATTAAAATATAGGAGGAATAAACATTAGAGCAGTCAGTTAGGTCCTTAGAGCGTATGTCAACAAACTATTTCAATCTAAACCAGAGTACCAGGCATTATTGTGGGGTTAGATAACACAAGGAACAAGTGGATGATTTCAGATCCAACATCCTCTATTTGCTAGTAATACCTTTTCTTTCCTATATAAACACTCTCAGAAAATGTTGCTTTTGGCTTGGACTTTAGTGAATCCTTAGTCACTATCTAGCTTTATTCATTCAAAACTCTTCAAGAAAAAGTGGTTTTAATTTTGAACATATTGGAACACAATTGAGACTACAAAAAATCATGTGTGTGTAAGTCCTGTTAGGCCAACTGAGTAGCTGTGGGTTCTGGTTTGTTAGAACTTTTCTAGATCTCTTGATGTTTGATGTTTCAAATCTAGATATAATTTTGAACTTATCTGGATACCATGTTACAAATCTCTTGGAACCTTGAAAATATTTAAGTGGTCAATAATGTATTATTTCCCTGTAGGTAACATAGTCCAAATAAAGCATCAACTACACCATACAGCAATAGAAATTGTGGAAATCAAAAAACATGCATTGACTCCTTCGAAATTAATGAATTTCCTTGTTTTATTTTGCTGGCAAACACCCTTTCCCTCTCCAACCTTATATTCCAAAATGTTAGCAGTTTATACATAATCTCATAGTTAATAACTTCAGATCTTAATCCATTTGATAGTAATGTGACAAATGCTATTAAAAAGGGTTAGTTTATGTCATCTTTTATACATGTTTCTATGGCATGAGCCCAAAAGACAGGAGGAAACACTTGATAGCTTCAATATCTATTATTTAGTTGTCAACAGGCCTCCCCAAATGTATATGAATCTTAGGAGGAAGCATATGTGCAATATTTGAAGAAACTGTGGTACACAGATATTATTTTTATCTATTTCAGCCACTCAGGGTCTCTTGTTTTCCTAGTTCCTAGCTATCTGCAATGTTACAGAAGATATACTTTTATGTGTCAATTTATATTCTGGTGCATACTTGCATATAAAAACAAATCATCAAACCTAAAAAAAAAGGAGAAAAAAAACCTCTTGAATGGTGCAACTGTAGAGCAATAGAATGATGGAAGTCAGCATTTGTCAGTGTTGTCAGATAATGTCACAGCAAATCTTGTAAATCAATAGAAAATCATTGTTTACTTGCTGTATTTTTCAGTTCCTGACATTATTTGAAAAAATGTATTTAAAAAAATTTTTGAAAGACCTAAAGAGGCCAAGAAGGATGTAACCTCAACTCATCAAATCCACTTACCTTCAAGTTACTACTTTGAAAAGATATTTCTCAGCTTCTTGCTCTGAAAGGCTCTGATTCCTACCTTAATTCCTCAGCCTCTCAGTCTCTTTCTCTCTCTCTCTTTCTCTCTCTCTCTCTCACCACTGAAACTGCTTGGAAATGAGTTAAAATTCTCAGGGAATAGGAAACATTAAATAATTCCAGACACCTGACACATCCAAATATGCCCTAATTTATACTTCCTATGTTCAGATCTAAGTTCAGATCTAAGTTCAAAGCTCTAAACTAGCAGCTGTAGTATCTTTACAGATTCCAAGGACACGGCTATGAATTTTTTACTTTTAGATGTATTTTTTTACTGTTCGTAAAAGTTAGATCTCATAAATCTGCTAGTTTCAAAAACCTGCAGCTTCTTGAATAGTGGCCTTTGTATTTCAATTTAAACCAAATGGGACCAAACTTATTACTTCTATTCTGAAAGGTCATTTCTCATCAAGATTGTATTAGAAAATAAATCATTTAAAGCCATCCTTTGGATGGTTCCTTGCATGAACATCTTGAGAAGAGCATGTAATAAGATCCTCTCTGCAAAGCAAAGCTGATTTGTTAATTCAAAGTGGTCTGAAGCTGCCACCTTCTGGCACTTAGGTGATATTTCTCTAAATTCAGTATTCTGCGGATGTACAACATAATTAGAACAAACAACTTGCACAGTATCTCCGTAGATATCACAGGAGAGTCTGTTAAGCACAACAAAGGCAACGTGTCAACATTGTGTATTTATTAGTGTGTGTGTGTACACGTGCGCATGTGCGTGTGTGAAATATTAAGACACTGTTCATAAATACAGGTTGCACAGCTAGAGCTCTAGGAACTGGGGAAGTTACTACTGAAATCAGACAAGCTCTAGAAACAAGTTCTAGTATGTGAAACTGCGAACATTTGTATATGCCTTAGAAAACCGAACAGTTTCTGTGGGCTGGAGATTCTGGTGGTAGTTTTCTCAGCATTCCCTCAATTCACCAGAATAAATCACGACTTGGTATTTTATCAGTACCCTGTTTTAAAGCTAGCCAAATTCATTCTCTACCGAAGAGGCTGATTTTAACTTGGAAAAAGAAATAGAATCCAAAATATTATCTCTACTTATTAAATATTCAAAAATGGAAATTCATATTGTTAAAAGATTTTTAAGTGTATTTTTTTATCAAAGGTAAAATGAAGTCTGTTCAATTACGTTGATAATTCATGACAAATGGTAGATTTTCTCTTTGGAATAAACTCTTGTGATCATCAGGAGCAAAACCTAAAGCCTAGTAAATGGGTGAACTGTGAAAGCCCACTGAGTTCCATAAATGACCTTTCCTTTTTTTTTTTTTTGGTTTTCTGAGACCACTTTTTCCTTTTCTTTTTCTTTTCTTTTTGCAATAGGCAACAGAATAAATTAAGAGTTTTACTATTTTTCCATTTTATTATCTTTAATATCGTGTTCTCCTCCAAGTGAAGGACATTAGGGTTAGATATTTAGAATGAATAAAATAACCCCAAGAAAAGAAACTGGCAGCTTCTTCTGTGATGCTGAGTAATTAAACAGACCTACAGAGCCTGCTGGAATTATAGAACATAAGCAAAGATTAATGAGGCCTGAAAATGTAGGGTCCCATGGTCTCCAAACAACATGCAAGGTCTCACCTCAGCTTTCTCCACATTGAACAGCTGCCCATTTTCAAGGCAAGCAAAATTGTACTTGTTCCTGCTTTGATTCAGAAACAGTTTAACACATTCTAGGACAAAAGATTTTGCTTTAAAAATTAGCTTTTTTAGGGGCACCTGGGTGGCTCAGTCACTAAGCGTCTGCCTTCGGCTCAAGTCATGATCCCAGGGTCCTGGGATCAAGCCCCGCATCGGGCTCCCTGCTCTGCCGGGAGCCTGCTTCTCCCTCTCCCATTCCCCCTGCTTGTGTTCCCTCTCTCTCTGTGTCTCTCTCTGTCAAATAAATAAATAAAATCTTTAAAAAAAAAAAAATTAGCTTTTTTAGTTCCCACCCCTTAGTAGTGGGTCCTATCTTCTGTACTAGATTGCAGAGTGCCTGTGCTTGGGTATGTGTGTTCTGAAGCTATTTCCCACTTTCCTTCCTAATCTGGGTGAACAAGGACAAAGAATTTACACAGATCCCCTTTTATCAGGGTACAGCAGTCAAAACAGGAAACATGGTGTAACTTCATTCCTCTCCCCTCCCCCACTGTTTAGGCTTAAGGGTATCATGCTTCTTTCTGGTGGTCAGGAAGTTTGCAGGTTTGCAATATCTGAGATGAAGGAAACTGTGACTATAACAAATAATGAATTTCTCAAATTGATTCTAGATCCCTGATTGTTGCTAATGCCACATAGTTATCCCAAGAAGACATGGAGAAACTGGTTTGGTCTTAATTTTAGATAATTATAGGGCCATGTAACAACCCCATCTGACTATATTGTGATAAGGACTTTATGCATTTAATGCATCTTTTCTTGTTAGAAATGGGTACCTCATACAGGATTCTCTAAAATGTTTTTAGCTCCCGTAAGTATACATACATTTAAATGGGGATTGTTGTACTTTCAAATTCAACCTATGATTTTTGGATTACCTGTCTCCTTCCCATAAACATTTATTAAGCTCAAACCACTCAAATGTTGGATTACACAGAGATTTTTAACACTAGACCAAAAGGGCCCAATACATACACATATTGGAAACACCATAATATCCAATGGATAGCAGACACCGTTCTCTGAACTATGTAGTACAAGCAGTAAGGCACATAAAGGCTGGCTGCTTCCCCAGATCATTTTATAAAATTTCAGTGTGTGCTTAGGTCTCCTTTCAAGGGACTTCACACTCCTACCCCCTGCCATTGTCCGTAGCTCCTGTATCCTCCTTGACCACATGTTCTCTCCCTCTCTCTCTCCCCCCTCCCTCACATTCTCTCCTAGATATCTAATAAAGATAAATCCATCCAACAAGATTGCATATTTCATGAAACTTAACTCTCACATACAGTGTATTGATTTAGTGTGTATTACATACAATATACATTTAATGATACTCATTATAAACACTAGTGATCATTATATTTCTGTAGGCTGGCAATATTGCTTTGGAAATATAAATAATTCTATTATCAAATGTGACAAGATATGCTCTTGATAGTGAATGTCTTCCAAAAAAGAAATCTCTTGGTGAATCTTGGTGAGAAATATTGAGACACTCCTAGAGATTCTGGTCCCCCTCTCTCTCTCCTACAATTAAAATCATATAATCATTTTTCTTCTATTTTCAAGAAAAGTTCCTTCATTATTTGGGTTTGTTTAAATATGAAAAAAAAGCTAAGAATTATAAATGACATTCTTAACCAGCCCCTTTAGAAATATATTTGTTTCATTAGGAGAGACAACAAAAAATGTGTGTGTGTGTTTATTGTTCTATTTAGTTCAAAAAAAAAGTTTAATGTATTTGAATAAATTCACTTAAATAGATATTTAAAATAAAAATAGTTTTAGTCCTTACATTCTTTGTTTTATTCTCTAAATACCATATAGCATGCTATAAATTTTTCAGCTAATTTGTTAAATATTCTCCCTCAGTTTTCCCACTTTAGAGTGGATTATATTTTATATTTAAATGAGTAAAAACATTTTAGTACATTTTTGTTCAATTTTGGTTACTTGAAAGATGGGTGTAAGATAAGGAATCTCTTTTTGTTTTAGGACTTGCCAATATTTTTTGGTCAGGTACCTCATTAGAAAAAAAATTTTCTTAGGACCCCTACTAATAATACATGTAAATGTATCTACTTACATATGATACATACTTAGCAATCTGTTAATATATTTTTATAAATCATATAGAAATGAGCAATTTATAATAGTTGATAAGATGAAATGAGTAATATTTAATTATAGTATTTGGTAAATGTATAAACTATTTCAAAAAGATTAAGTAGAACTGCTATTTTTTCATTAAAAATGTTTAACTCTTTGCTATATAACAATTCAAATATCTGAGTCTAAGAAGAGTATATTTTGATGCTTGGTTTGATAATTCTCATAGCGGGAAAAAGTTATGCAAACCCAAACTCAAAAAAAGCCATCACTGGCTGTTCTTAATTAATATGTTCATTCTTTAATTTCAGCCACACACTATTCAAAAAATGTGCTGGAATATGTCTAGTTAAATAGACATTTTTTTCTGATATCAATCAGTTGACATAGGAAACTACTTCTAATGGCTTTTGTTTTATATTTTTTGAGCTGAGTGAACTATGACCATAGAATACAGCCGAAGAAGCAATGTTAATCCATATAGTAAATATTAGTAATGCTGAATTGCTTTCATATCATCTAAAATATATGTAAATTTAAAGTCTAATATTTCCTTAAGTATCCCAAAAGAACATTTTGTCTAAGATCACACCCTCATGATCAACAAATCTTCATGTTCTCCATTCTAAAAGTTTGAAAACTCAACTAACAAGGAAATCATTAATGTGAGATACTCTTTGGGACAAGTCCTGTGTCTTTAGAGATCTTCAATGATTTATTCTCCAGAACAAACACTGTCCTCCCTTTAAAGATCTTAAATCTATGAGAAACGCTGTGACCTCTAAAATGTATGCCATTAGTTCCCGTTCAAAGAGCCTTTTTTGATTTTGCTAATTTAGAAGTCTACAGTATACTTCTTCTTCCTTTACTGAGTGACAGAATCTCACACCCCCTTCTCCACCACTGCTAACCACATGCACATCTTAGAGGGTGCCTTAGGTGCAATTGGAAAGAACGTAAAATTATAATCTGTTAAGGAACTGGGTGTAAAGATTCCAACCCCTTTTAATGAGCATTCTCTTACCTTCCTGCAGCAGTTCTTATAAACAAGCTAGTCTTGCATTTAAATGATGAGTGTGCCTGTGATATTTTCTCCCATGGCAACACTATTGTATGTGGTATGGGGCAGTAGAGAAGGCAGGTGGGAGAGGGGTCTCCTTCCTTCCTTTGGGATTCACTTGCCTGAAAATGGTTAGTTTTAAAAAAATTCTTTAAAAATAACATGTCTATTTGTATTTTTTTAATAGTTTAAATACCCCTTCATTCTTATTAGCCAGGTTACAGGAAAGATCTTTTAAATCAATAAAATAAAAAATTAAAATGTCAATGAGTGGTTCTGAAATCCTAGCCTTGTTTAGTAATTTTGCTGCATGCTTTTTTCCCTCACAAATTGTGAAAAGATCACATCTGATAGAAAAACCCATCAGCGTGAATATCAGATTCAACAATACAATAAAAAGAAGATAAAGATGTATAATTCAGCTGGCAGCCATGTTTGGTTATTTGATGCTGTTGGCTCCCAGAAACCTTATCTTTATTTGGAAGCACCTACTAAAAGATTCTTCAATGACTCCCTATCACAACATAAGCATTATTGTGCACTTAATGTCATTTCCTGCTGTCTCTGGGAATAAATGAAAACGAGTTCAAACCAAGATGTGAAATCAGGTGAAAGGCATATCTAAAAGCCAGTGGCCAAGCTTTAAAAATTGTGGGTTTTTTTTTTTTTGCCCCAAAACAGTACTAAAATGACAAGAAATATTTGAGCACTATCTACAAAATAGACTTAGACTTCTACAAAAACACTTATTTCAAACAAAAGGAAATAGAATTTCCTATTTTTTTTTTAATTTTGGGAGAAAAAATCTAAAATCTTGTTTGAGAGTTCCACACGTGCAGCAGACTTTTCTCTATCACCCAGAATGTGAATCAAGATTGCATGGTAAATCACTGCTTATTCAATCTATTCCATGCAAGTATAAATAAGAACTCAACAAACACCTAAGAAACTCTGGCCAGACTCTATTTCCAAGCCTCTTGAAAATTATTTCACAACGTATGCTAAACATATCAAATTCGATAGGAAATAGGAATTGAAGCAATGAGACAACTGTCCAGATAGTTTAGTTTCAAATCTTGTTAAAATTCAAAAGGGTTAATAAATGATGGGCTTGGTTCTCAATAGAGCACTACCTTTAGAGGCATAGTTTGGCCAAATATTATTTCCTGATGTCACAGTATAACCCTCTTAAAGAGGGATTGTCAGGCTAGGGGTCAGGTATATTCTGAAATAGCCTCAGGTGATTTGCCCGGGCCACACTGGCCCAAGTCTTAAAAAACACCAGGGGTGGGAGTGCTCCTATATATCCCTCAATGATATAAATTTTTAAAGATATGTAAAGTTTAGTTAATTCAAAGTGACAAAGAATAGATTGGTAAGACATGTTTGTTTGCCTATTTTTGTTGTTTTGATTATATATTTGTTTGTCTTAGAGAAATTTATTTTTTTTAAAGATTTTATTTATTTATTTGAGAGAGAAAGAATGAGACATAGAGAGAGCATGATGGGGGGGGAGTGTCAGAGGGAGAAGCAGACTCTCCGCTGAGCAGGGAGCCCGATGTGGGACTCGATCCCGGGACTCCAGGATCATGACCTGAGCCGAAGGCAGTCACTTAACCAACTGAGCCACCCAGGCACCCTGTCTTAGAGTAATTTAAATTAGTTGGTTAATATTCTGAAAATACCAAAAAATACCTCAAAGAAAATATATGTTGTCATGTATATATAGTCATACAATAAATTTTTATTTACTGCCCATTGTTGCAGCAGAATTGTACTGGAGACTAAAAGATCTAGTGAGCAAGACTTAATCCCTGACCCAAGGAGATTTTATTCTAGAATGAGAAACTGACAACTGGACGGGCAACTAAGTGCCATAACGTATGTACTAAAGGACAATTGGGAAAGTTAAAAATATATATATTCAGTTCAACTTAGGTTGGGAATGAGACTACTCAGGGTAGTCTTTGTAGTCTAAGTAGTGCTCAGAAGACTTTACTGAAGGGAATAGAGAGAAGGATGAGAGAAGAGAGGGTTCCAGATGATATAAATTGTTCAGAATGTGTTGAGCATAGAGCACTGAGCAAATGTGGATGCTAAAAGTATTTCAATATGGCTAAAGTATAGATATTGAGAGGGAATTTGGCAAAAGATAAAACTGAAGATCTAAGGCCATGAATTGATCTTGTCAAGTTTGAATTTTATCTTAAGAACAAAGATGAGCCATCTTAACAATGCTCAGTGATGGGCATTAATGTGTGTATTATACAAAAAGGAACTTGAAAGTAAAAAACCAAATGTGGCTTTCAAGGTAATTTAGTGTACCAGTCTGAGTTCTGGCAGAAAACAGATGGCATACTCCAATAAGGTGACTGAAGAGACTTGAATAAAGACACTATTTATAAAGGTGAGTTCAGGGTGTAGGGAAATCAACAAAGTACAGGTCTAAGTAGGAAGTGCTTACCATCTCTATGCTGAAAGGACCATGGGGACAAAGAATTACCAGAACCCAGAGAGAAAAGATACACAGAGAGGCCATCTAACATTCAGTAAAGAGAAATCTCTTGCCCACTGTGACCAGCAGGAAAGGAGCAGGGAAAATGAAAACCTTGATCCCACTTTGCATTGGTTGAACCCAGTTGGACACCAGAGGTTACATCAGCCCTTTGGTGCAATCCTAAGACATAAAGCATGGTGGAGAAAGAAAGAAAGAGGATATAAAGAAGCAAACTACAAGCAAGAAATCATTAACAGAGCTCAAATTTAAGCTTGGTCCTCTGTCTCCAATTCCAAAATTTATATATATATATATATAAATATTATATATACATTATTTTTATATTTATATAACATAAATATATATTTATACATAAATATATATATATATAAAGCATTAAATTTTCAAGATCAAAAGTTACCTTCATAGGCTGCTATCTTTTTCCATTTCTATATAATGAAGAAAGTCCATTAATAAGATATTCAAACAATGAAATTATTTTTTTAAAAAATACTTGAAACTTGGGCACCTGGGTGGCTTGGCCCATTAAACATCTGCCTTTGGCTCAGGTCATGATCCCAGGGACCTGGGATCGAGTTCTGTGTTGGGCTCGCTGCTCAGCAGGGAGTCTGCATCTCCCTCTACCCCTACCCCTGCTCATGCTCTCTCTCCCTCTCTCTCATGCGGTCTCTTAAAATCTTAAAAAAATATACTTGAAACTCATGGAAAATTAAGAACTGTGCCATAGAATTTGGGCAGTAGTATGTGCCTTTATGTTCCCACAAAGAATGCAGTGGTCTTGGTGCTGTAAGTAATAATAGAAAAGAATGAATCTATTTTCATTTTAAATGAAAATGACTGGGCACCTGGGTGGCTCAGTTGGTTGGGTGACTGCCTTCAGCTCAGGTTATGATCCTGGAGTCCCTGCATCGAGTCCTGCATTGGGCTCCCTGCTCGGCAGGGAGTCTGCTTCTCCCTCTGACCCTCCCCGCTCTCATGTGCTCTCTCTCTCATTCTCTCTCTCTCAAATAAATAAAATCTTTAAAAAATAAATAAACAAATGGAAAAGACTATAAAAATATCTTGAATTTCATGTTAAAATTTCTAAAAGTAATTGGAATACATGTCATTTCAAATTCATTTACTTTAATAGTAAACTAATTTACCAGTGTACAGTGCCTTAAGGAATGAATAAAATTTGTTTTATTATTTCCTTTCTCTTTAAAATCCTAAAGTACACTTTTTAAAAAGATTTTATTTATTTATTTGAAAGAGAGAGAGAGAGAGACAGTGAGAGAGCATGAGCAGGTGGTGCAGGGAGCAGCAGAGGGAGAGGGAGAAGCAGACTCCCCACTGAGCAGGGAGCCCAAAGCAGGGCTTGATCCCAGGACCCTGAGATCATGACCTGAGCTGAAGGCAGCAGCTTAATGAACTGAGCCACCCAGGCGCCCCTCTAAAGTACACTTTTCTACCTTCAACAAATTAGACAAGTTTAATTTTATCATATTGATCTTTAGATAAATGTAACTAAAGTTTTAACTGCATATTTTCAAAAGACAATACTTAGTCCAATACAATGCATTGTAATAAATTGAAAAAGAAACAAACTATGGAAGTTAATAAATTATTTTAGTAATAAAAAGGAGGATCATTCTTCATGAAGCATTCTATATAACAGCTTCTAGGAGGAATAACAAAATTAAAGTATAGAAATGAGCACAGAAGCAAAGCACTTAACTAGAAGATCAAAGATAATGATTTCATCTCTACTAAGGCATAAACTAGCTTGTTTACATGTTCAATTCACCCAAATTCCCTAGGCCTCAGTTTCTTCCTTTGGAACATGAGGGTGTTATTTAAATGACCATTGAGATTCACTCCAGCTCTGAAATCCTAGGATTCCTGCATAATAAAAACAGTCATTTAAATTAAATATGTTATACCAGTAATACAGAAGCAAAGAGCCCTGGCTTCTGGTTCCTCCATATTGATGTTATCAAAACTTAAAACACTAAGTATCAGCCTATTCATATGTAAAATAAAGGACAATAATATATTAAATTCCTCTTGAATTATTGGAAGAATTAAACTTTTAAAATGTATGTGAAGTGAGTCTAAAAATAGTTAATATTTCTACATAAGAAAACTAACAGATACCACTGCCATCCTATGAATTTGAAAGATTGTAGTAAACATTCCCTACCCTGTTTCTGTAGTTCCATCATGGTAACATTTTTTTTTAAATCTAACTGAATGTTGAGAGTCCCTCAGGGACTATGACTATTGAAGAAATTACATGAATTTTATGGTTTGATCAGAGCTATCACGTTCAGTAGAGCAAGAATGAAAAGCATAAATACACAAATGCTACTGAGGATAAAACGGCAGACTAACAAGACCTGCTGGCTTCCTCTCTAACCCCCCATCCCCAACCTCATTCCAGTGAAGTATTCAAAATGTGATGAAAATTTATAAATGGGAAAAGCTATTGAAAACCCATAAGAATCTACAGGGAGGCAAAATTTATTTGGATTCCATTCCAGGAGATGCCTACCCAGAGAGGAAGAGGTACAGGTCATACTGGGAAACATCTCCTGGGGGAAAATATTTTTGGTTGTACTTTTATCTTTTTTTTTTTTTTTATTCTTATGTTAATCCCCATACATTACATCATTAGTTCTAGATGAAGTGTTCCATGATTCATTGTTCGTGCACAACACCCAGTGCTCCATGCAGAACGTGCCCTCCTCAATACCCAACACCAGGCCAACCCATCCTCCCACCCCCCTCCCCTCTAGAACCCTCAGTTTGTTTTTCAGTGTCCATCGTCTCTCATGGTTCGTCCACCCCTCCGATTTCCCCTGCTTCATTCCTCCCCTCCCGCTACCTTCTTCTTCTTTTTTTTTTCT
>NW_027991366.1:0-1037 GCF_054177405.1 Leptonychotes weddellii
ATTTCAACTTAGACAGTCAGTGTGGTGAATTGGGCAGCATGTTACTTAGAAGAGAACAGCCTATATCTGCAACTGGAGCAGGGTAGGGCAGGAGAGTCAGCATTGACTCAAACTGTAGGTGAGTCCTCACTGCCATCATCAGCCTGGGGTGCCAGAGACTGGCAGATGGGAGTAGGACTAATATACTGCCATTGGGCAGGTGAAGGTTCTCTCCAGGGAAGACACCTATAAACCAGTAAACTGACCTTGCTTAGGATCCATAAATTTGCAAGGCTTGGGGAAGTCTGGGGCACATAATGAACAAGAGGTGGGCAAATAGCCAAGTGTGGGCCCCCCACCTTAAGGCTTCCAGAAATGGGGCTAGTACTCTTCTGGCAGGGTCTTCTTCCCAGAGAGTGGGGTAAAGAAGTCAGGAAGACCATTCCCACAGTGGTGGTTCTATTACTATGATTCTGACACTGGAGCCAAAGTGTCCCCTCTCCCACTTCCCAACCGAGCATCGTTGTTAGGTTTGGATTCCAAGCTTTAGGGAAAGATAGTGTATAAACATAGTCATGAAATTATATTTGCAACCTAGACTAACTGTATGCTCTTTTCACATTTTATTTTTACAATCTTTTAAAATATGAAGGACTTTTGTTTCTTCAGTTGAAGTGATAGGGCTTCAAAGGAGCCAAGTTTAGAATTTGAGACTAACCCATGTGCTTGTTTAGGATGCAAATGAGTTTGTATCCTCTTCCCTTTTGGCAGGAACTGTGTGGGCTTAGAAATAACATCAAGATGAGGTAAAGGAAGTAAATAATTTATTACTGGATGAAAAATATTATTTCCACTTACGTTGCATATTTAGTAATGTAAGTCAGGCTATGTTCAGCTTCTAGAGGTTCAGAAGTACTATGCATAGAAAGAAAGCCATCTAAAGATCTCAGTGAGCAATTCCAGGTTGATTTTGTTAAGACTGTGATATACACAATTTGGTAACTTAAACTTCAATCTCCTGTTGCTTAGATATGTTCTATAAGCAGCCTAGTTTAGGG
>NW_027991367.1:0-201 GCF_054177405.1 Leptonychotes weddellii
AACAACAACAACAACAAAATAGAGGAAGTGGAGTTCTAAAGATCGGAAAGATGGGGGTAAATCTATTACCTTATGCAAATTAGATGCTTGTATATTTGGAAAATATAAGAATATCAAGTGAGGTGTGCCTGGCTGGCTCAGTCTTTAAGCGTCTGCCTTCAGCTCAGGTCATGATCCCAGGGTTCTGGGATCGAGCCCCGC
>NW_027991368.1:0-201 GCF_054177405.1 Leptonychotes weddellii
TTTTTTTTTTTAAAGATTTTTATTTTTATTTATTTGAGACAGAGAGAATGAGAGACAGAGAGCATGAGAGGGAGGAGGGTCAGAGGGAGAAGCAGACTCCCTGCCGAGCAGGGAGCCCGATGCGGGACTCGATCCCGGGACTCCAGGATCATGACCTGAGCCGAAGGCAGTCGCTTAACCAACTGAGCCACCCAGGCGCCC
>NW_027991369.1:0-201 GCF_054177405.1 Leptonychotes weddellii
CGCCTGGGTGGCTCAGTTGGTTAAGCGACTGCCTTCGGCTCAGGTCATGATCCTGGAGTCCCTGGATCGAGTCCCGCATCGGGCTCTCTGCTCGGCAGGGAGCCTGCTTCTCCCTCTGACCCTCCCCCCTCTCATGTACTCTCTCTCTCTCTCATTCTCTCTCTCTCAAATAAATAAATAAAATCTTTAAAAAAAAAAAAA
>NW_027991370.1:0-201 GCF_054177405.1 Leptonychotes weddellii
ATGATTACCTGAAAAATAGGTAAGCACATGCTAGGTCTAACAAGGGAAATGAATATTTTCTGTTTTGTGTTTCCTTTGTGTCAGGAACATGAAGATGACTCTTCTTCTGTGTTTGATGAATATTTTCAAGGACACCAGAAGGAATGAAGAATTTATCAGAGTAACTATATACGTGAAGCACTTGCTACTGAACCAGCAAGA
>NW_027991371.1:0-201 GCF_054177405.1 Leptonychotes weddellii
TCTGTGTCTCTCCCCAACTCCCAGGTTCTGTTTCACTGGAGAACACTGACAGATGCCATATGTCTCATTCATTATTCAATTTCTTTTTTTTTTTTTTTAAAGATTTTATTTATTTATTTAAGACAGAGAATGAGAGACAGAGAGCATGAGAGGGAGGAGGGTCAGAGGGAGAAGCAGACTCCCTGCCGAGCAGAGAGCCCG
>NW_027991372.1:0-201 GCF_054177405.1 Leptonychotes weddellii
CTTTATAATTCCCTCTCCTTGAGCATGGGCAGGACCTATGAACATGATGGGTTGGGTTTCTTTTTTTTTTTTTATTCTTATGTTAATCCCCATACATTACATCATCAATTTTAGATGTAGTGTTCCATGATTCATTGTTTGTGCATAACACCCAGTGCTCCATGCAGAACGTGCCCTCCTCAATACCCACCACCAGGCTAA
>NW_027991373.1:0-201 GCF_054177405.1 Leptonychotes weddellii
GGGGCGCCTGGGTGGCTCAGTTGGTTAAGCGACTGCCTTCGGCTCAGGTCATGATCCTGGAGTCCCGGGATCGAGTCCCGCATCGGGCTCCCTGCTCGGCAGGGAGTCTGCTTCTCCCTCTGACCCTCCTCCCTCTCATGTTCTCTGTCTCTCATTCTCTCTCTCTCAAATAAATAAATAAAATCTTTAAAAAAAAAAAAA
>NW_027991374.1:0-201 GCF_054177405.1 Leptonychotes weddellii
GAACCATGAGAGACAATGGACTCTGAAAAACAAACTGAGGGTTCTAGAGGGGAGGGGGGTGGGAGGATGGGTTAGCCTGGTGGTGGGTATTGAGGAGGGCACATTCTGCATGGAGCACTGGGTGTTATGCACAAACAATGAATCATGGAACACTTCATCTAAAACTAATGATGTAATGTATGGGGATTAACATAAGAATAA
>NW_027991375.1:0-201 GCF_054177405.1 Leptonychotes weddellii
TTTTTTTTTTCTTAACATATATTGCATTATTTGTTTCAGAGGTACAGATCTGAGATTCAACAGTCTTGCACAATTCACAGCGCTTACCAGAGCACATACCCTCCCCAGTGTCTATCACCCAGTCACCCCATCCCTCCCACCCCACCCCCCACTCCAACAACACTCAGTTTGTTTCCTGTGATTAAGAATTCCTCATATCAG
>NW_027991376.1:0-201 GCF_054177405.1 Leptonychotes weddellii
AGGAGACCTGGATTTCGTCTCCTCTCAGGAATTCAGCTGGATAGGGATCAAACCATTCTGAACACCTACAAACTCAACAGGAGATCGAAGAAAAGAAGAGCAACAACTCTCTCATCAGAAAAGCGACCACTTTCTGGAAGGTAGGACGTGCGGAGAAGTGAATCCGAGGCGATATTCGGGAGGATAGACGGCGGGGGAGGG
>NW_027991377.1:0-1037 GCF_054177405.1 Leptonychotes weddellii
CTATTTAAGCTCAGTGTGGTTAAAGCAAAGCTGGGGGTACAAGATGAGGTCAGGAAATGGAAAGACAAACTGTTTGAGCCAATAAGAGAGTTCTGTTATGATGCTGGACTCAGGATCAACACAAAAATCAACTTTGTTCCAGTAAGTCTACAAAAACAAATTAGAAAAACATGATCAACAGCAACCAAAACATCTTAATGCCTGAGAATAAATCAAACAAAGGCACTGAAAATTAATAAAACAATCATAAAGGGTCTGAAAGAATGCCTAAATCAAGGAAAAATACATCTATGTTCATCCATGGATAAGAATCAGTATTTTAATAAGTGCCTCCTCAATCTATCTATTAAAAAACAATTTGCCTTTAGTAAATATACCAGGGGTAATATACTCTTTCTTTCAGAAATAGCAGGTTGGATCTTCTGGAAAGTACATGATGCTCTTGCACCTCGCTTAGAGCAAACTTGGAGGACAGCCCAGCTTCAACTGAGGTTTTAGATTATGGAATTCGAGCAAATTCTGGAGGCACCCAGAATTCAACTTTGAGTGTGCAAGTACATGCAATGTACTTGACCATTTTGATCTCATTCCATAAAATGTATCAGGAGGGAGTAAATGAAAGCGGCACGAAAATAGCATGGGTCTTTTAGAAGATTCGTGTAATCTGAGCATAAAATCCCAAGCAGATGTAACAAAAACCGAACAGAAGTTCTGGCAGTGATATACTTTCCACACTGGCCTGGGATTTGTACCTCCACTGACAACTTCTGTTCACATTTTATCAGCAACATCAGTGACATGAACTAACCAGTAAAAAATACAGACAATAAAGTGAGGCAGAAAGCATATTAGATCAACAGATGGGAAATCTGGATTTCTGTTCTGCCTGTGCTTTGGCTACTCTGAGAACTTGGATTATTCGTTTAGCGCAGAGTTTCTTTCATTGATGCAACTTGGAAACTGGATTGGAGATTCTCTAAGACCTCAAGCCTAACTGAGCAGAGTTGACTGCCTGCAGCAGGAAGAAAGCCCCACAG
>NW_027991378.1:0-201 GCF_054177405.1 Leptonychotes weddellii
GAAGACAACCTGAGTCCTTGAACATCTGGCCTGGTAAGAGTGACTTTAGGCCTGTATCTGCAGGCCCCGCTGCATCAGTCTGACCAGGTAATTTATGCTAACAGTGTGACTCACAGAGAATGGTGGGTTTTGTATGCCTGAGGCTCTGAGCCACACCGTACGTTTGCCTTCTGAGATCCCACCGAGTATCTACGGTCAGTC
>NW_027991379.1:0-201 GCF_054177405.1 Leptonychotes weddellii
TTTACAGGGACTTCCTGCTACATGTGGCAGGTTCAACACATACCGGCTCCTTCCAACCCCCACTGAAAGGAGAGCAAAGGAATAAAGAGAAGATAAATAGATAAGGACGGAGAGAACAGTAGAAGTGACACGTGCAGGCAACAGATGTCAACAGATTTTTGGAAGATGGAAAGCAGATGGAGGAATTAGCAGAACTGAGGA
>NW_027991380.1:0-201 GCF_054177405.1 Leptonychotes weddellii
TTTTTTTTTTTTTTTAAAGATTTTTTATTTATTTATTTGAGAGAGAGAATGAGAGACAGAGAGCACGAGAGGGGAGAGGGTCAGAGGGAGAAGCAGACCCCCCGCTGAGCAGGGAGCCCGACGTGGGACTCGATCCCGGGACTCCAGGATCATGACCTGAGCCGAAGGCAGTTGCTTAACCAACTGAGCCACCCAGGCGCC
>NW_027991381.1:0-201 GCF_054177405.1 Leptonychotes weddellii
ATAGATCAGTGCCACACACTAGATTTGGGGTGTATTTTGGTCTTTTAGAAGAAAGTGCCTCCCAAAATTTTAAAGAAAGAAAAACTTATATATGTACAAAAATAAGGGTTGATATGATGAAGGGATGGAATATGACTGTAAAGATGGAAATTATAAAAAATTTTATAAAAGGAATTGATAAGAAGTTGTTTGAAAAAAGAA
>NW_027991382.1:0-201 GCF_054177405.1 Leptonychotes weddellii
CCAGAGTTGGTTAATTCAGTGGCTCAGTGAGGCCATCAGAGACTCATGGCTGCCATCTCAATATTTTGTTCGACTGACTTATTTTGCTTCGCATAATATTCTCTAGCTCCATCCATAGGATTTCAGTCATCTGTGGAATTTAAGAAGCAAACCAAATGAACAAATGGTAAAAACAGAGAGAGAGAGAGAGAGAGAGAGAGA
>NW_027991383.1:0-201 GCF_054177405.1 Leptonychotes weddellii
TTTTTTTTTTTTTAAGATTTTATTTATTTATTTGAGAGAGAGAGCATGAGACAGAGAGAGCACATGAGAGGGGGGAGGGTCAGAGGGAGAAGCAGACCCCCCGCTGAGCAGGGAGCCCGATGCGGGACTCGATCCCGGGGCTCCAGGATCATGACCTGAGCCGAAGGCAGTCGCTCAACCAACTGAGCCACCCAGGCGCCC
>NW_027991384.1:0-201 GCF_054177405.1 Leptonychotes weddellii
ACCAACAACAACAACAAAATAGAGGAAGTGGAGTTCTAAAGATCGGAAAGATGGGGGTAAATCTATTACCTTATGCAAATTAGATGCTTGTATATTTGGAAAATATAAGAATATCAAGTGAGGTGTGCCTGGCTGGCTCAGTCTTTAAGCGTCTGCCTTCAGCTCAGGTCATGATCCCAGGGTTCTGGGATCGAGCCCCGC
>NW_027991385.1:0-201 GCF_054177405.1 Leptonychotes weddellii
TTTTTTTTTTTAAAGATTTTATTTATTTATTTTGACAGAGAGAGACACAGCGAGAGAGGGAACACAAGCAGGGGGAGTGGGAGAGGGAGAAGCAGGCTTCCCGCGGAGCAGGGAGCTGGATGCGGGGCTCGATCCCAGGACCCTGGGATCATGACCTGAGCCGAAGGCAGACGCTTAACGACTGAGCCACCCAGGCGCCCC
>NW_027991386.1:0-201 GCF_054177405.1 Leptonychotes weddellii
CAGGGGCACCTGGGTGGCTCAGTCGTTAAGCGTCTGCCTTCGGCTCAGGTCATGATCCCAGGGTCCTGGGATCGAGCCCCGCATCGGGCTCCCTGCTCCGCGGGAAGCCTGCTTCTCCCTCTCCCACTCCCCCTGCTTGTGTTCCCTCTCTCGCTGTGTCTCTCTCTGTCAAATAAATAAATAAAATCTTTAAAAAAAAAA
>NW_027991387.1:0-201 GCF_054177405.1 Leptonychotes weddellii
ATGGACTCTGAAAAACAAACTGAGGGTTCTAGAGGGGAGGGGGGTGGGAGGATGGGTTGGCCTGGTGGTGGGTATTGAGGAGGGCACGTTCTGCATGGAGCACTGGGTGTTGTGCACGAACAATGAATCATGGAACACTTCATCTAGAACTAATGATGTAATGTATGGGGATTAACATAAGAATAAAAAAAAAAGAAAAAA
>NW_027991388.1:0-1037 GCF_054177405.1 Leptonychotes weddellii
ATTGTTTGCGTATAACACCCAGTGCTCCATTCAATATGTGCCCTCTTTAATACCCATCTTAATAGCCAATTGCTCACTTCCTCTCAGGCCTACCACCATCCCTAATACTCTGTCATGCAACAGTAATGCTATCACCTTCCATCTGCATGCTATTCTACAGTTTCCAAAGTGCCGTATGCATCCTCTATTCTCTAGGACACTATCCTTCTGGCTTGGATTCTAATCATGCTATTGCACTACGTCTGCTCCACATGAATAGCCACTTGCCTAGACTTGATTTCTTGGTTCCTCATTTCACTGCACACATTCTAGTCCATGGGGTTTTTTGTTTGTCTTTTAGCTGATTTATTAAAGAATCCTGGGGCGTTGCTAAATTTCATGAACCATGGATTGTTATAGAGCAAAAGGAACAAACACAGATCTATTATAACATCTTGGTTTGTTGGAGCATTCAGAGATCATCAAGCTAATGAGTGGCTGACACTAGATTATAACTCCTGTTTTTCTAAGACATGGCATGTAAATCTAAAAGTGGCCAGTGACAATATGAACCAGACAGATACTCTAACATTCAATCTAATGTGAATAAAGCTATAAAAGCTTCAACTATGATTTTAACTCACATTTTCTTACTGGGGAAAAATTACATATATAGCTCCCAGCATGAGTCCAGAAACCTAAGCTTCTAAGCACGTATGTGATGTGCTTCTTGACAATGGAATTCACATCTGAGAGGAATAGAAGAAGCACCAAAAGACTTTGTGTATCATCAGTGTTTGGTTTTGCTATATATAGAAAACAAATTACTTTATACCTACTTTTTTTTTTTTTAATTCAGCATTGTTAGTCTCTTTTATAGTGGAGACCCTAGGGAATCCAACAGCAAGAACGTGATAGATCATAGTGACAGATTAAAAATTTAATGCTCTCTTTACCTAGCAAAAAAGCTAAACCCAAGTAATGTAATTATTAGCTTTAATCGTAACTAAAAATTGCTTTCTCATGAAAGTAAAATTCCTAACACAAATTTTAAGAAC
>NW_027991389.1:0-201 GCF_054177405.1 Leptonychotes weddellii
AGTCAGAGCGCCTCCATACACTCCTCTCCTGAGGTGCTGACAGACCCAGTGCTGCCTGTGCACCGGTAAGTGTCCCCTGGGACTGAGAGCAGAGCCTTCCACAGAGGGAGCTCAGACCAGAGCAGGAGGTGGGGGGTGGGGGGCAGAGCCTTTGCAGTGTGCGTGTGTGTGTGTGTGTGTGTGTGTGTGTGTGTGTGTGTG
>NW_027991390.1:0-201 GCF_054177405.1 Leptonychotes weddellii
GAAGCAGGCTTCCTGCGGAGCAGGGAGCCCAGTGCGAGGCTCGATCCCGGCACCCAGGGATCATAACCTGAGCCGAAGGCAGACGCTTAATGACTGAGCCACCCAGGCGCCCCATATGCTGTCCCTTTATTCCAGTGCTTCATTGCCAGGACTAGATCCTATAGGAAAACATGACTTGTGTAAACACACACACACACACAC
>NW_027991391.1:0-201 GCF_054177405.1 Leptonychotes weddellii
TTTTTTTTATTCTTATGTTAATCCCCATACATTACATCATTAGTTCTAGATGAAGTGTTCCATGATTCATTGTTTGTGCATAACACCCAGTGCTCCATGCAGAATGTGCCCTCCTCAATACCCACCACCAGGCTAACCCATCCTCCCACCCCCCTCCCCTCTAGAACCCTGTTTGTTTTTCAGAGTCCATCGTCTCTCATG
>NW_027991392.1:0-201 GCF_054177405.1 Leptonychotes weddellii
TGAAAAAAAAAAAACCACACATGGACTTAAGTTAGGACGTGTATGTATTTTATCAAAAAACATTCAAGTTATATTGATTTTAAAATGGCTCTTTATACATATACACACATTAAAAAATAGTTTTTAGGGCTCTTTATACATATACACACATTAAAAAATAGTTTTTAGAAAAAAACAATCATTACTTAGTTTGAAACAGTT
>NW_027991393.1:0-201 GCF_054177405.1 Leptonychotes weddellii
CAAGTGCCGAGCGGTGTTGGGGAGTGGGGTCTGTGCCAGGCCTCGGCCGGATGGCAGAGCCGTACAGACTTGGGGGCCATGTGGGAGCAGTAGGAACCCCAAAGAAGATCGGGGAGGGCTGTGCTGGAGCATCCTGGCGAGGGGCTTTGTGGGCAGGTTTGGGATTCGGTCGGTCCCGGCACCGCAGATTTGCGTCCACGA
>NW_027991394.1:0-201 GCF_054177405.1 Leptonychotes weddellii
ATACTTATTTAATATCTTCTTAGCCTGTATTTCTCATATATAAAATGGTAAGGATTAAATGAGATAACATATTTTAGTTAATATGTGTTGAGAAGTTTCCCAGTTATAAGCACTATGTCATTATTGTTATTGATATTGTTTGTCATTTTGTTAACTTCAAAATGTTTAGCGTCCTTTGTAAAAGTTTCACTTTTTTTTTTA
>NW_027991395.1:0-201 GCF_054177405.1 Leptonychotes weddellii
ATTCTTTTTTTTTTTTTTTTTTAAAGATTTTATTTATTTATTTGAGACAGAGAGAATGAGAGACAGAGAGCATGAGAGGGAGGAGGGTCAGAGGGAGAAGCAGACTCCCTGCCGAGCAGGGAGCCCGATGCGGGACTCGATCCCGGGACTCCAGGATCATGACCTGAGCCGAAGGCAGTCGCCCAACCAACTGAGCCACCC
>NW_027991396.1:0-201 GCF_054177405.1 Leptonychotes weddellii
GAAAAAAAAAAAAACCACACATGGACTTAAGTTAGGACGTGTATGTATTTTATCAAAAAACATTCAAGTTATATTGATTTTAAAATGGCTCTTTATACATATACACACATTAAAAAATAGTTTTTAGGGCTCTTTATACATATACACACATTAAAAAATAGTTTTTAGAAAAAAACAATCATTACTTAGTTTGAAACAGTT
>NW_027991397.1:0-201 GCF_054177405.1 Leptonychotes weddellii
ACTTAAGGTTGACAGTACTATGCCTCAATGTTCTCAGGAATGACAGAAGTCACATTTTGATGATAAAAAGCCTCCCAATGTCCAGGCACATGGGTCTAGCACGGTGACATCTCTGTTTGATTCTATCTTTTCCTAGACGTGTGGCGCCTTCTAGAAGGTCTCTGAGGTGGTAAATACCTTTAGCTTTTCCTGACGTGTGAG
>NW_027991398.1:0-201 GCF_054177405.1 Leptonychotes weddellii
GTTTTCCAAATCCATGAGCATGGAATATGTTTCCATTTGTGTCATCTTGAATTTCTTTCATCACACTTTGTTACCAATCTTTACAGAGAACAGCTGGTTCACTTCCTTGGTTAAGTTTTTTCCTGGATATTTTATTTTTGGTGCAATTGTAAATGGAACTGTTTTCATTCATCATTTGTCCTGTTAATGTGATGTATCACA
>NW_027991399.1:0-1037 GCF_054177405.1 Leptonychotes weddellii
TCGACACAGCTCAAATTAACAACAGGAATAATGCCCACATTGTGTAGACCATTGCATTCAGCTCATTCAGCAATGTTCCATTTATGTATCTCAGGAGGAAATTTTGTGGCCTGGAGCACAGGCAATATACTGCTGTTGCTGTTGTTTTGTTTTTTTGTTTTAAAAAGTACATTAAATCTATTACCACTGGTAAAATATGCAAGAATGTAATGTATGCTTAAAAGGGAATGATTAGCAGAGGACTGATAGCTAAATACTACAGACAATGGGGTCATGAAAGTGCAGGTATAGTGTATTTTCACTGATTCCTCTTCCGATATCAATTTGATATTCTTTAAATACTCATAATCATAATAGTTCCAAAGGGAAAAAAATAATAGTTCCAAAGATGCTTGATTTTTGGCTACGCAGAAAAAGAGAGTAAAATCATCTAAGTATGCTGGAGAACAAACCCATTTCTAAGATGGTGTTTTGTTTTTGTTTTATTTTGTTCTGTTGGCAGGGTGTGGGGTGGTGTCCAGTAGATTCTGAACTTAGCCCTCGGGTAATTATAATTCCCCTCTATCGTAAAAGTGTAGCAAAACTAGAATTCTCATTCGCTTCCCACACACGACATCTTCCCCAGTTGCTAACATCTCCTTTGGCCGTGCCCTGCCAACTCCAGCTTTGTCTCCGACCCGCTCAGTCTCTCCCTGGCTGTGAGTGACAGCCATTTATCATGCTGCTCAAAGCCTACAACTGTCCCTGTAACTATCTGTGACAAAACCTCTAATATCCGTCCTGGCTCCTCCCCCTCACCGTACTCCCAGGATTTGAAACAAACAAACAAACACAAACAAAAAACTGCCCTCTCAAACTGGAAGAGATTCCAGAAGCGCAAGCTAAAGCTTCTGCACAGCAGACATTTTGTGGAGAATAGTCAAATAACAGCCTGCGTCTCTTTAATGAATGACAGGAGGGAAATCCAAAAGGAGTAATCTTAACCACCAGGGGGCTCCATTGGACCACAACCTATATCCCAGTGGCAAATGCGTGAC
>NW_027991400.1:0-201 GCF_054177405.1 Leptonychotes weddellii
AATCTTATGTTAATCCCCATACATTACATCATTAGTTCTAGATGAAGTGTTCCATGATTCATTGTTCGTGCACAACACCCAGTGCTCCATGCAGAACGTGCCCTCCTCAATACCCACCACCAGGCCAACCCATCCTCCCACCCCCCTCCCCTCTAGAACCCTCAGTTTGTTTTTCAGAGTCCATCGTCTCTCATGGTTCGT
>NW_027991401.1:0-201 GCF_054177405.1 Leptonychotes weddellii
GGGGGCGCCTGGGTGGCTCAGTTGGTTAAGCGACTGCCTTCGGCTCAGGTCATGATCCTGGAGTCCCGGGATCGAGTCCCGCATCGGGCTCCCTGCTCTGCAGGGAGTCTGCTCCTCCCTCTGACCCTCCTCCCTCTCATGTGCTCTCTGTCTCTCTCATTCTCTCTGTCTCAAATAAATAAATAAAATCTTTAAAAAAAA
>NW_027991402.1:0-201 GCF_054177405.1 Leptonychotes weddellii
GGTTTTTTTTTTTTGAGATATAATTGACAGATAACATTATATTACTCTCAGGTGTGCAACATAACAATTCAATATATGTGTATATCATGATATGATCACCACAATAAGTCTAGTTAACACCCATCACCACACATGGTTACAAGACTTTTTTTCTTGTGATAAGAACTTTTAAGATTTACTCTCTTAGCAACTTTCAATTAT
>NW_027991403.1:0-201 GCF_054177405.1 Leptonychotes weddellii
AGGGGCGCCTGGGTGGCTCAGTTGGTTAAGCGACTGCCTTCGGCTCAGGTCATGATCCTGGAGTCCCGGGATCGAGTCCCGCATCAGGCTCCCTGCTCGGCGGGGAGTCTGCTTCTCCCTCTGACCCTCCTCCCTCTCATGCTCTCTGTCTCTCATTCTCTCTGTCTCAAATAAATAAATAAAATCTTTAAAAAAAAAAAA
>NW_027991404.1:0-201 GCF_054177405.1 Leptonychotes weddellii
TTTTTTTTTTTTTTTTTTTTTTTAAAGATTTTATTTGAGAGAGAGAATGAGAGACAGAGAGCACGAGAGGGAAGAGGGTCAGAGGGAGAAGCAGACCCCCCGCTGAGCAGGGAGCCCGATATGGGACTCGATCCCGGGACTCCAGGATCATGACCTGAGCCGAAGGCAGCCGCTTAACCAACTGAGCCACCCAGGCGCCCC
>NW_027991405.1:0-201 GCF_054177405.1 Leptonychotes weddellii
TTTTTTTTTTTTTTAAAGATTTTATTTATTTATTTGAGACAGAGAGAATGAGAGACAGAGAGCATGAGAGGGAGGAGGGTCAGAGGGAGAAGCAGACTCCCTGCTGAGCAGGGAGCCCGATGCGGGACTCAATCCCGGGACTCCAGGATCATGACCTGAGCCGAAGGCAGTCGCTTAACCAACTGAGCCACTCAGGCGCCC
>NW_027991406.1:0-201 GCF_054177405.1 Leptonychotes weddellii
AAAGATAAACTCAAAATGGGTGTTATACACAACTGATGAATCATTGAACACTACATTTGAAACTAATGATGTAATATATGTTGGCTAATTGCATTTAAATAAAAAAACAAAAACATGAAAAAAGCAAAATAAAAGTCAATTAATGACAAACCAGAAACAATTGTAAGAATCCCTATAATAACATGTACTCTTAGTTTTAGT
>NW_027991407.1:0-201 GCF_054177405.1 Leptonychotes weddellii
CTTCCTATACACCCAGCTGTGGCCCTTGGGCACATTGCTCCATCTCCCCGACCTTAGCTTTTCATCTAGAAAATAGGTGTGTTTATATCTTCCAAGCAGACTAGTCAGGGGTTAGAAGGAGATATCTTCTATAGACTGCTTAACACATGGCAGGTAATCAGAAATTGTAGTTGCTAAATGGGAAACTCACGAATTCGTGGT
>NW_027991408.1:0-201 GCF_054177405.1 Leptonychotes weddellii
TTTTTTTTTTTTTTATTCTTATGTTAATCCCCATACATTACATCATTAGTTTTAGATGTAGTATTCCATGATTCATTGTTTGTGCATAACACCCAGTGCTCCATGCAGAATGTGCCCTCCTCAATACCCACCACCAGGCTAACCCATCCTCCCACCCCCCTTCCCTCTAGAACCCTCAGTTTGTTTTCCAGAGTCCATCAT
>NW_027991409.1:0-201 GCF_054177405.1 Leptonychotes weddellii
CGGGGAGGATGGGTGAGCCTGGTGATGGGTATTAAAGAGGGCACGTTCTGCATGGAGCACTGGGTGTTATATGCAAACAATGAATCATGGAACACTACATCAAAAAAAAATAAAAAATAAAAATAAAACCCCAAAATGCCTGAAAAAAAAAATCTTTAAAAGAAAAAAAATCACTCATCTCTACCACAAATATTTCTTTGC
>NW_027991410.1:0-1037 GCF_054177405.1 Leptonychotes weddellii
ATTGTTTGCGTATAACACCCAGTGCTCCATTCAATATGTGCCCTCTTTAATACCCATCTTAATAGCCAATTGCTCACTTCCTCTCAGGCCTACCACCATCCCTAATACTCTGTCATGCAACAGTAATGCTATCACCTTCCATCTGCATGCTATTCTACAGTTTCCAAAGTGCCGTATGCATCGTCTATTCTCTAGGACACTATCGTTCTGGCTTGGATTCTAATCATGCTATTGCACTACGTCTGCTCCACATGAATAGCCACTTGCCTAGACTTGATTTCTTGGTTCCTCATTTCACTGCACACATTCTAGTCCATGGGGTTTTTTGTTTGTCTTTTAGCTGATTTATTAAAGAATCCTGGGGCGTTGCTAAATTTCATGAACCATGGATTGTTATAGAGCAAAAGGAACAAACACAGATCTATTATAACATCTTGGTTTGTTGGAGCATTCAGAGATCATCAAGCTAATGAGTGGCTGACACTAGATTTTAACTCCTGTTTTTCTAAGACATGGCATGTAAATCTAAAAGTGGCCAGTGACAATATGAACCAGACAGATACTCTAACATTCAATCTAATGTGAATAAAGCTATAAAAGCTTCAACTATGATTTTAACTCACATTTTCTTACTGGGGAAAAATTACATATATAGCTCCCAGCATGAGTCCAGAAACCTAAGCTTCTAAGCACGTATGTGATGTGCTTCTTGACAATGGAATTCACATCTGAGAGGAATAGAAGAAGCACCAAAAGACTTTGTGTATCATCAGTGTTTGGTTTTGCTATATATAGAAAACAAATTACTTTATACCTACTTTTTTTTTTTTTAATTCATCATTGTTAGTCTCTTTTATAGTGGAGACCCTAGGGAATCCAACAGCAAGAACGTGATAGATCATAGTGACAGATTAAAAATTTAATGCTCTCTTTACCTAGCAAAAAAGCTAAACCCAAGTAATGTAATTATTAGCTTTAATCGTAACTAAAAATTGCTTTCTCATGAAAGTAAAATTCCTAACACAAATTTTAAGAAC
>NW_027991411.1:0-201 GCF_054177405.1 Leptonychotes weddellii
TTATTTTTTTTAAAGATTTTATTTATTTATTTGACAGAGAGAGACATAGTGAGAGCAGGAACACAAGCAGGGGGAGTGGGAGAGGGAGAAGCAGGCTTCCCGCGGAGCAGGGAGCCCGATGTGGGACTCGATCCCAGGACCCTGGGATCATGACCTGAGCCGAAGGCAGACGCTTAACGACTGAGCCACCCAGGCGCCCTA
>NW_027991412.1:0-201 GCF_054177405.1 Leptonychotes weddellii
TGAATAGACTTTATTTTTTAGAGAAGATTTAGGCCCACCACAAAATTGAGCAGAAGGTACAGAGATGTTCCATATACTCCCAGCCCCTACATATGCACAACCTCTTCCACTGGCAAAATCCCAAACCAGAATGATACGTTTTTCACAACTGACGAACCCACACTGATACATCTTTATAGTCCAAAGTCCATAGTTGACATT
>NW_027991413.1:0-201 GCF_054177405.1 Leptonychotes weddellii
ACTCACAGTATGTTTAAGCCCACGCACACACATAGATAATTCATGAGAAACTCATGAAATCCACACACACACCACAGAAGGAAAAATTAGTTAAGACATACATGAGATAGGTCTGTTGTTATAGTAGAATTTAAAACAATTATTTTGGTGTCTGAGAACACATTCTTAACATACATAAATAGTTGACTTAATGGAAAAAAA
>NW_027991414.1:0-201 GCF_054177405.1 Leptonychotes weddellii
ATTTTTTTTTTTTTGAGATATAATTGACAGATAACATTATATTACTCTCAGGTGTGCAACATAACAATTCAATATATGTGTATATCATGATATGATCACCACAATAAGTCTAGTTAACACCCATCACCACACATGGTTACAAGACTTTTTTTCTTGTGATAAGAACTTTTAAGATTTACTCTCTTAGCAACTTTCAATTGT
>NW_027991415.1:0-201 GCF_054177405.1 Leptonychotes weddellii
GATCCAGAAATCCTACTTCTGGATGTATATCCAAAGGAAAGGAAATCACTATCTCAAAAAGGTATCTGTATTCCCATGTTCATTGCAGCATTATTCATTCATGAGAGCCAAGACTTGGAAACAACCTAAGTGTCTATTGATAGATGAATGGATAGAGAAAATGTCACACACACACACACACACACACACACACACACACAC
>NW_027991416.1:0-201 GCF_054177405.1 Leptonychotes weddellii
GAATGGGGGCAGAGGAGTTGTTTGATGAAGACAGTGGACATTTTGTCAACCATCATGGACAAGGGAAATATTTAGGGAGAGTATGAAGACTCAAAACCAGAATCCTCTACACCAAATGGGTTCAAGAGCATTTCCATTTATGCATGCTTTTGTCCATTCAATAAACATTTACTGAATAGTGATTATGTACCAATAACTATT
>NW_027991417.1:0-201 GCF_054177405.1 Leptonychotes weddellii
AAAAAAAGACAGTTAAAAAAATTAACTTTGAAAGGCTAAAGAATCATAGTAAAAAGTCATGAATTCTATGTGCAGTATTCCCCTAGTGCTGGAGTTCTGCCGTTCTCATTGATCGGTAAACTTGGTCTTGGCTGGCTGTTCTCGCTGATCTTCTGGGGGAGGGGCCTGTTGCCATGGTTCCCAAATGTCTTTGCCGGTGGT
>NW_027991418.1:0-201 GCF_054177405.1 Leptonychotes weddellii
TCCCCACTGCCGTCACCACCCTATCTCTCCACAGGGATGATTCCAAAAACATCTTGTTCTTTTTAATCAAACTGCCAGAACAAATGTAGGGAAGAAAAGAAAGTGATTCCTGTGTTTCAGAGCTGAAACTAGATGAAAGGATACATCATAAAAGTTAAAGAGTGCCTTTTTATTCAATGAGATAAATCTTTTTTTTTTTAA
>NW_027991419.1:0-201 GCF_054177405.1 Leptonychotes weddellii
CGCCCAAACAGGGTTGCCTGAGTAACAGCGCGGCAGGCCCCTCCCGCAGAAGACAGGCTGGGAAAACAAGAGGCCAGCAACCCTAAGGTCCCAAGAAAACAGGTGCATCTTGCTTGGGTTCTGGTCAATAATTTGGACTCTATACATTCCCTCAAACACCCATCAACAGAATGACTAGGAGGAGGAGCCCCCAAAACAGAA
>NW_027991420.1:0-201 GCF_054177405.1 Leptonychotes weddellii
TGTAGGGCGCCTGGGTGGCTCAGTTGGTTAAGCAACTGCCTTCGGCTCAGGTCATGATCCTGGAGTCCCGGGATCGAGTCCCGCATCGGGCTCCCTGCTCAGCGAGGAGCCTGCTTCTCCCTCTGACCCTCCCCCCTCTCATGTACTCTCTCTCATTCTCGCTCTCTCAAATAAATAAATAAAATCTTTAAAAAAAAAAAA
>NW_027991421.1:0-1037 GCF_054177405.1 Leptonychotes weddellii
ATAAGAACAATTGTGTGATAAGAGCAATTAATATGGGATCAGGTCCCAGAAGCCTACTGGGTGATGTAGAGTCTATACTGAACTGTGTTGCATCATGGGCTTGAACACATACCGGTATGTATTTCTTCCTTGCAAGAATGTTTCCCCCTTCTGCCCACTGAAACGAATGGATGTCCACTAATTGATTCAAGGAAGGGAACACAGTTTATCGAATGCCATGGAAAAATGATGTCAGGCTTAAAGGTCACAAGAGCCCTTTTGCCTTGAATTAGGAGTGAAAAGGTGTGATGTGGGTTTTCAGTGATGGTTGCACGAGTTAAAATATGTTCTGTGGGGTCACAACAGCTGTAAGGTGTTTTGCAAAGTATGATAATGAATCCTACAAAGTTAGAGGGGAAAAGTTATCTTTCACTGCTGTACGTGGTAGAAATAGGAACTCCGACTATGATTTGTTATGTCATAAAATACTCTACTTACAGTTAATCCTCATCTTTTCACATACATTTTTGGTGTTTTGTACTTCCTTTTAGCAGAAATAAAATTCTTGCTGCCAAACGCATTGTTTTTTGTTGCTTTGCATTAAGCACTCAAAACATATTTTATCCCTAAGAAATACATTTCCCAAAATGTATTCATTTAATAATACTTTAAAACATAAATATGCCTTGTGTTGTATTTATCATTTTGCTGCCATTATTTAATAATTAAATCACTTTTAATTATTAAAGAATTATGCATAGTAACTATATTTATGTCACTTCCATCGAAGAGGTATCAGTATTTATTGTCATAAAACAATGCAGAAGAACATTTTTTTCCAATTTTTTATTTAAATTCCAGCTAGTTAACACAGTCCAATATGAGTTTCAGGTGTAGAATTTAGTGATTGCAAAACATTTTCTTAATAAAGCACCTCATTGTCATAGGAAATAAAAGACAACGTAAACACAGTAATGTATATACAGTGTTTTTGTTAACATTGAGGTAGCTTTTATTTCTTGTGCTGTCACTTAACTGATTTCTTGTGTGTATGTTCA
>NW_027991422.1:0-201 GCF_054177405.1 Leptonychotes weddellii
GCGATGAAACCCGGAAGCACACCGGTCACACTGTCGCCCTGTGACTCTGGGCTTGCACCTATATTCAAAGCAAAGGAGACAAAAGCTTTCATCATCTTTCCCACATAGTTCTGAGGTCCACCTGCGCTGTAGCAGAGCAGCTCTGACCCTGCTTCCCTGGGGGAGGTGATGCCTGAGCTGAGCCTAGAAGGACAAGTGTCG
>NW_027991423.1:0-201 GCF_054177405.1 Leptonychotes weddellii
TCAAATCATCAGGAAACAAATGAGTGAAAGTGGTTAGGTTTACATTTTATTGACCTTGCTAAATTATTGAAGAAATGTGCAGAGAATAGACTTTTTCCCTATTAACACAAAATTGAGATTTGCTGGGGCACCCGGGTGGCTCAGTTAGTTAAGCGTCCAGCTTGGTTTTGGCTCAGGTCATGATCTCAGGGTGGTGAGATT
>NW_027991424.1:0-201 GCF_054177405.1 Leptonychotes weddellii
TCTTTCTCTGACTGATTTGTTTCGCTTCCCATAATATACTCTAGCTCCATCTACATTGTTGCAAAGGGCAGGATTTCATTCTTTTTGATGGCTGGGTAATATTCCATTGTGTATATACATATACCACTTCTTCTTTATCCATTCATCAGTTGATGGACATTTGGCCTCTTTCTATAATTTGGCTATTGTTGATAATGCCGC
>NW_027991425.1:0-201 GCF_054177405.1 Leptonychotes weddellii
AGAGAAGATGGACTCTGAAAAACAAACTGAGGGTTCTAGAGGGGAGGGGGGTGGGAGGATGGGTTGGCCTGGTGGTGGGTATTAAGGAGGGCACGTTCTGCATGGAGCACTGGGTGTTGTGCACGAACAATGAATCATGGAACACTTCATCTAGAACTAATGATGTAATGTATGGGGATTAACATAAGAATAAAAAAAAAA
>NW_027991426.1:0-201 GCF_054177405.1 Leptonychotes weddellii
ATTGTGATGTTTTCATTTTAATATTATGAAAGGGACTAAGATGCTGGTTTATAATTTGAAGAGCACTAGGCAGTATATAATCTCTTTTCTAATTGTACAAAACAAAGGAAATAAACAAGTACTTATTAGAATAGCAATAAAATCAGAGGCAGGCTCCAGCATCTGGGCTATTTTATTAATAGGGGCACTCATTTTAAGGTG
>NW_027991427.1:0-201 GCF_054177405.1 Leptonychotes weddellii
TTTTTTTTTTTTTTAAAGATTTTATTTATTTATTTGACAGAGAGAGACACAGCGAGAGAGGGAACACAAGCAGGGGGAGTGGGAGAGGGAGAAGCAGGCTCCCCGCAGAGCAGGGAGCCCGATGTGGGACTCGATCCCAGGACCCTGGGATCATGACCTGAGCCGAAGGCAGTCGCTCAACCGACTGAGCCACCCAGGCAC
>NW_027991428.1:0-201 GCF_054177405.1 Leptonychotes weddellii
CGCCTGGGTGGCTCAGTCGGTTGAGCGACTGCCTTCGGCTCAGGTCATGATCCCAGGGTCCTGGGATCGAGTCCCACATCGGGCTCCCTGCTCTGCGGGGAGCCTGCTTCTCCCTCTCCCACTCCCCCTGCTTGTGTTCCCTCTCTCGCTGTGTCTCTCTCTGTCAAATAAATAAATAAAATCTTTAAAAAAAAAAAAAGA
>NW_027991429.1:0-201 GCF_054177405.1 Leptonychotes weddellii
AAGTAGGGGGCTATGTGACTAGGCTCACCCAAGGGGCTATTTAACCAGCTTCACAGAAATCCCAGATGTGGAGAAATGTTATAGATGAGATATTAACCAGAGAGAAAGGAGCATAACAAATCCACCTTGTTCTAAATATAGATGATATTTTCATGATATTTACAAATTCACCTTGTTTGTCTTAAATGTTATAGACAAGGT
>NW_027991430.1:0-201 GCF_054177405.1 Leptonychotes weddellii
CCTGGGTGGCTCAGTTGGTTAAGCGACTGCCTTCGGCTCAGGTCATGATCCTGGAGTCCCGGGATCGAGTCCCGCATCGGGCTCCCTGCTCGGCAGGGAGCCTGCTTCTCCCTCTGACCCTCCCCCCTCTCATGTGCTCTCTCTCTCTCATTCTCTCTGTCTCAAATAAATAAATAAAATCTTTAAAAAAAAAAAAAAAGA
>NW_027991431.1:0-201 GCF_054177405.1 Leptonychotes weddellii
GTGAGCCCAGAGCAAGGCTGGTCAGGGGGCAGGGGCAGAGGACATGAGGCAGAGGAGGGGTAAAGAGCCAGGAGACCAAGGCGGCCCACTTCCTCTGACACTTTGAGTAATGTAAAGGACATTCAAACTGGGCCCTCAGAGGAGAGGAATGTGTTCAGCTCCCAGATACCATCCACTAACTTTGGTTAACTTTTTCACAAT
>NW_027991432.1:0-1037 GCF_054177405.1 Leptonychotes weddellii
CTCCCACCCCCCACCACTCCAGCAACCCTCAGTTTGTTTCCTGAGATTAAGAATTCCTCATATCAGTGAGGTCATATGATACATGTCTTTCTCTGATTGACTTATTTCGCTCAGCATAATACCCTCCAGTTCCATCTATGTCATTGCAAATGGCAAGATTTAGAGAAGTATGATCTTGAGCAAATCATTTATAGTGATCAGGATTCAGTCCTACTATCTGTGAAAGAGGATAGTGGAGATGAGAATAGATATATTTTTATAAGGAGGAGTCCAGGTTGTAAGTGACTTGCATTGCTGGAGTTACAAAAGGGAATTACTTTTTAAACCGAAAATTCCAAGGGGCCAGCTACTTTCAGACTTGATTGGCTCCAGAGCGTTGAATGTTTTTATGAAGAATCTGCTTCATTTCTACGCCTTGGTTTGTAGTCCCTCACATGTCATCTTACTGCCTTCCCAACTTCACTGAGGAGATTTCTTCTGCTTCCAAATGTCCCACAAAAGATACGAGGTTGTTTTTTATTGAACATTTCTTGAGTACTGAGCCCGTATCTACAGAAATCTTAGTAGCCAGGGAGATTATCTATTCTAATGGCCTTTGCTCTGTATAACCTTGGAAACAAATGGGGGAAGGATTTGCTTTCAATATATTGACTGAGAGTGATAAGATGACTTTTTTAAAGGAAGAGAGGTGCTCTTTGTCTACAAGAAGGAAAGTTCAGGAGGCAAAAGAAGTTATAAGCCATTGCTATCTCTAAAAACTCTTCCAGATTTTACATCCTAAACTTCTATCTTCTTTATTCTGAAGCTCCTGCCTCCTTTCCCAGCAGCTGAGTAAGGAAAACAGAGGGTAGGGAGTGATACTGCCAAAACTTTTCTATGTTTGTGACCATCACAAACACACTGATGTTGCTACATATTGAGTAAATCAGAATTTCTGTCAAGGTGTAAGCCATGCAGCACTATATAAGCTATCCAAATCCTTATATAACTACTAAATCCCTCCTGTATGAAGTACTAAGAATTTTACAATATCAACC
>NW_027991433.1:0-201 GCF_054177405.1 Leptonychotes weddellii
TTTTTTTTAAAGATTTTATTTATTTATTTGACAGAGAGAGACACAGCGAGAGAGGGAACAGAAGCAGGGGGAGTGGGAGAGGGAGAAGCAGGCTCCCCGCAGAGCAGGGAGCCCGATGCGGGACTCGATCCCAGGACCCTGGGATCATGACCTGAGCTGAAGGCAGTCGCTTAACCAACTGAGCCACCCAGGCGCCCCATT
>NW_027991434.1:0-201 GCF_054177405.1 Leptonychotes weddellii
GACGATGGACTCTGAAAAACAAACAGGGTTCTAGAGGGGAGGGGGGTGGGAGGATGGGTTAGCCTGGTGATGGGTATTGAGGAGGGCACATTCTGCATGGAGCACTGGGTGTTATGCACAAACAATGAATCATGGAACACTTCATCTAAAACTAATGATGTAATGTATGGGGATTAACATAAGAATAAAAAAAAAAAAAGA
>NW_027991435.1:0-201 GCF_054177405.1 Leptonychotes weddellii
CGCCTGGGTGGCTCAGTTGGTTAAGCGACTGCCTTCGGCTCAGGTCATGATCCTGGAGTCCCGGGATCGAGTCCCGCATCGGGCTCCCTGCTCGGCAGGGAGTCTGCTTCTCCCTCTGACCCTCCTCCCTCTCATGCTCTCTGTCTCTCATTCTCTCTCTCTCAAATAAATAAATAAAATCTTAAAAAAAAAAAAAAAAGA
>NW_027991436.1:0-201 GCF_054177405.1 Leptonychotes weddellii
CGTGTGCACGGCTGGTGTGCACAGTACACCGTGTGTACATTGTGCTCATTGTGAGCGTGTGCGTGTGAACACTCACAGTATGTAGGCGTGTTCAAGCATACACGTGTACACACGAGTGCGCAGCTGGTGTGCACAGTACACCGTGTGTACATTGTGCTCGTGTGTGAGCGTGTGTGTGTGAGTACTCACAGTATGTACATG
>NW_027991437.1:0-201 GCF_054177405.1 Leptonychotes weddellii
CGGCCCGCGTTCTGCGCCCACAGTCCCAACAACATGCTCTCGTTTTCCAGTGATGCAGACCAGCAGGACCTGCGTGTCCCCTTCTCTACTCAGAGCGAATAGTTTTGGCCTCATCCCTCAAAACCCCTGAGGCTAGCTAGAGTGCACCTCAAGCTCCAGCAGCCGCAGACTGAAGGACCCCGTCTTCAGAAACAAGCAAGA
>NW_027991438.1:0-201 GCF_054177405.1 Leptonychotes weddellii
TTCCCTGTTCTTGGGCTTTTTATAGATGGCTATTCTAGGTCAGAGGAGCTTTATTCTGTTAGTTTGTGAAATGTCGTTTCTTTACTGGGTGGGGCAGGCGAGTGTCTCTGCTCCGTGCGCTGCCGTCTGCCCTTTGTCCGGCTCCACTTTCCAGCCTGTCCATCCCTGTAGCTGGTGAGTGGCCCACCAGGCCCTGCCCAG
>NW_027991439.1:0-201 GCF_054177405.1 Leptonychotes weddellii
GAAAGGCAAGTAATTTCATGTGGTGATTACAACTCTATGGGATAGAATATGAAGACCCTTGGGAAACATTGTATGTTCACTTGGTTCATCAATTGACCAAACTTTTTTTGGCCCCCAAATCTTTGCGTTAAATAGGTCATTATGTTACAGATGTGTTAGAGATGCTTAATTCCTACAACAGAAAATTTTACTACAATTCTT
>NW_027991440.1:0-201 GCF_054177405.1 Leptonychotes weddellii
CCAGTACACAGGAGATGGACGGAAATACAGTTCTCAAGGAAACCAAAGTCAGATGCATTATTACAGCTAAGGACAAGGAAAAGCCTATGGCTTTTAAAAAACTTTTCTGCCAGTACCATACAAGTCTTACAAAGAAAGGTGCGACAAGTCAACTGACTTAAAAGGACAGAGGCTACATTTTCAGATCATTTCAACTGCAAA
>NW_027991441.1:0-201 GCF_054177405.1 Leptonychotes weddellii
GCCCGCGGGCGCTGCAGCTCCCCCCGGGGCAGGAGACTCGTCCTCAGGGCCCAGGAGGAGAGCTCTTCTCCCCCAGCAAGGCTGCCTCTGCTCAGGGGCTCCGGCCCAGGCGGCCCTGCGCTCAGTGGACAAGCGAGCTGAGAGCGGGAGGGTCGGCACCTGACCGAGGGCTCAGGTGTGAGCTCGTTAACTTGCTGACAT
>NW_027991442.1:0-201 GCF_054177405.1 Leptonychotes weddellii
TTTTTTTTTTTTTTAAAGATTTTATTTATTTATTTGAGAGAGAGAGAATGAGAGACAGAGAGCATGAGAGGGAGGAGGGTCAGAGGGAGAAGCAGACACCCCGCCGAGCGGGGAGGCCGATGCGGGACTCGATCCCGGGACTCCAGGATCATGACCTGAGCCGAAGGCAGTCGCTTAACCAACTGAGCCACCCAGGCGCCC
>NW_027991443.1:0-1037 GCF_054177405.1 Leptonychotes weddellii
TGAAATAGAAAGATGTGGAAGCAGAGAATACCCAAAGCTAATCTAACAATGTAAGATCTTCAGGGCTGTTGGCTAAAAACTGATTCACCTGGCTCTGCTCTACCCGTTTCATGATCTTTTCAGTGTTCTTTCTGACTATAACCTTACATATTCAAGATTTTGAATTATCAACTTGATTCTGCCCTCCTGGGCTCCTGACGTTACCGCCAGTTTGCTACTACATTCCAAATCAATTCAGGCAACTGGGATTTTTCTTCACCACCCACACCAAGCCCTGATTATTAATTCTTTTTTTAGTAACTTATCAGAATTGGCCAAATTGCATAATGAAAGTAGATATCTACATATTATGCTTTTGTTGTATACACACACACTACTTTTTTAAGGGTGAAAGAGAAATACAACAAACTATATTGTTTCTAAGTAACTAGCTGCTACACAGCATGACAGTAAGTAGTTTGAGGTCTAGATAGAAGCAATAGGTTTGGAATTTTCCAGTAATAAAGGAACATGCAAGAGGATTCACAGGAATGCAAGATTAATTATCTATCATATTCAGTCTCAGCCATTTTATGTTTTCCCTTGCCTGCCATGCCCACCCCAGGTCCTTTAAATATAAGAATGTAACTGGAAGCAGTTCATTGGCATTTTGCAATGACTGAAAGTGGGTTTTCTTACTACTTTTTGTTGTTTTCTTTTTTTTTTTTAAGATTTTATTTATTTATTTGAGAGAGAGAGACAGATAGTGACAGAGATAGCGAGAGAGTGCACAACCAGGGAGGAAAGGGTGCAGCAGGCTTCCCGCTGAGCAGGGAGCCCTGGGATCATAACCTGAGCCAAAGGCAGACGCTTAACTGACTGAGCCACCCAGGCACCCTGACTTTGATAGTCTTTTTTTTTTTATTCTTATGTTAATCCCCATACATTACATCATTAGTTCTAGATGAAGTGTTCCATGATTCATTGTTTGTGCACAACACCCAGTGCTCCATGCAGAACGTGCCCTCCTCAATACCCACCACCAGGACAACCCATCC
>NW_027991444.1:0-201 GCF_054177405.1 Leptonychotes weddellii
TCTGGCACAGTTGTAACATAAATTGCACCTCTCCCATGCCCAGTTTTGGGGTGTTAGATTAAATGAGAGCTAGATTGGAAAGTAAAGTGGCCTCATGAAGAGTGTGGGCTTGGACGCCCTGGTGCCTGAGTTCAAATCCCTGCTATTTGACCTCGAAGCCTCCATTATCCCATCTGTTCAATGGGGGCAATAGTACCCATT
>NW_027991445.1:0-201 GCF_054177405.1 Leptonychotes weddellii
ACTCTTTGGGAATAGAGAAGTTGTCAAAATGGAGAAAATGCAAACTCAGAAATATGGGTAATATGGATCCTTTAAAACTTAATTCACATGAAATTCCCAGAAGACTTTAACAAATGTTTGATGAATTATGAACATGCCAGTAAATGAGTGATTGGTTTTGAAAAATATTTAATGAAAGCTGTCAGCTTACCTATTATGGAG
>NW_027991446.1:0-201 GCF_054177405.1 Leptonychotes weddellii
TTTTTTTTTTTTTTAAAGATTTTATTTATTTATTTGAGAGAGAGAGAATGAGAGACAGAGAGCATGAGAGGGAGGAGGGTCAGAGGGAGAAGCAGACTCCCCGCCGAGCAGGGAGCCCGATGCGGGACTCGATCCCGGGACTCCAGGATCATGACCCGAGCCGAAGGCAGTCGCTTAACCAACTGAGCCACCCAGGCGCCC
>NW_027991447.1:0-201 GCF_054177405.1 Leptonychotes weddellii
TTTTTTTTTTTTTTTAAAGATTTTATTTATTTATTTGAGAGAGAGAGAATGAGAGACAGAGAGCATGAGAGGGAGGAGGGTCAGAGGGAGAAGCAGACTCCCTGCCGAGCAGGGAGCCTGATGCGGGACTCGATCCTGGGACTCCAGGATCATGACCTGAGCCGAAGGCAGTCGCTTAACCAACTGAGCCACCCAGGCACC
>NW_027991448.1:0-201 GCF_054177405.1 Leptonychotes weddellii
AGTGGACAAGTTATGTCTGCAAACCAAAACCGAGCCCTACAAGAGAGTGGCTGGTGAGCGGTGTCCCGCTGAGGGGAGCGGCGAGTGAGCCCACCACGAGAGCCGCACTCGAATCTGAAAAGCCACCCTCCCCGGGACAGGTGTCCACATCCCAAGAGGAAAGGGCAGCACCCCGCTCAGTCACATACACCCAGCAACCAC
>NW_027991449.1:0-201 GCF_054177405.1 Leptonychotes weddellii
ATTGAATATAACATTAAGGGATTTTCTAATTGATTTCACAAAGAGTATCAGGCACTATCATGTTCCAGGAAACTCTGTCCTCGGGAGCTTATCCAGTAGAATTACATCGGAAACAAACAAGTATGATACAGTGTAAACCAATGGGGAAAAAGAGAAGGTCCTTCAAGGTAACTACCACCCGGCTCAGATGGTGGTCAGCCG
>NW_027991450.1:0-201 GCF_054177405.1 Leptonychotes weddellii
TTTATTTTTTATTTTTTTAAAGATTTTATTTATTTATTTGAGACAGAGAGAATGAGAGACAGCATGAGAGGGAGGAGGGTCAGAGGGAGAAGCAGACTCCCTGCCGAGCAGGGAGCCCGATGCGGGACTCGATCCCGGGACTCCAGGATCATGACCTGAGCCGAAGGCAGTCGCTTAACCAACTGAGCCACCCAGGCGCCC
>NW_027991451.1:0-201 GCF_054177405.1 Leptonychotes weddellii
CCGCGGCCCACACCAGCAGCAGCCTCCCCTGGGAGCTAGTTGGACACTGTGGGGGCGGCCGGCGCCGAGTCCTAGCAAGCCCTCCCGGTGATTTGATGCACCATGGTGGACAGGTGTGACCCACCGTGTAAGGGGAGACCCCTGAGCTCAGCTGGGCTCTGCTGAGAGGCAGTGAGGACCCTGGGGACAGGTGAGGCCGAG
>NW_027991452.1:0-201 GCF_054177405.1 Leptonychotes weddellii
CCCCCTCCCCTCTAGAACCCTCAGTTTGTTTTTCAGAGTCCATCTTCTCTCATGGTTCGTCCACCCCTCCGATTTCCCCCGCTTCATTCCTCCCCTCCCGCTACCTTCTTCTTCTTCTTTTTTTTTCTTAACATATCTTGCATTATTTGTCTCAGAGGTACAGATCTGAGACTCAACAGTCCTGCACAATTCACAGCGCTT
>NW_027991453.1:0-201 GCF_054177405.1 Leptonychotes weddellii
GCGGGCGCCTGGGTGGCTCAGTTGGTTAAGCGACTGCCTTCGGCTCAGGTCATGATCCTGGAGTCCCGGGATCGAGTCCCGCATCGGGCTCCCTGCTCGGCAGGGAGTCTGCTTCTCCCTCTGACCCTCCCCCCTCTCATGTGCTCTCTCTCATTCTCTCTCTCTCAAATAAATAAATAAAATCTTTAAAAAAAAAAAAGA
>NW_027991454.1:0-1037 GCF_054177405.1 Leptonychotes weddellii
ATTTTTTTTAAGATTTTATTTATTTGACAGAGAGAGACACAGTGAGAGAGGGAACACAAGCAGGGGGAGTGGGAGAGGAAGAAGCAGGCTTCCCGCAGAGCAGGGAGCCCGATGTGGGGCTCGATCCCAGGACCCTGGGATCATGACCTGAGCCGAAGGCAGACACTTAACGACTGAGCCACCCAGGCGCCCATACAACTCTTTATAGTTTGCTTCTGTGCTCTTTTTTATTTTTATTAGGTTTGTGTGGACTGTGATGATGGGAAATTCAGGATGTATTTGTTCCAGGCAGTTGCTTATCATTTTGTCTACTGTAATTTAGAAACAGAAGGAGTTACCATTTTTCAGGAAGAAAGAAATTAAATGTCAAAAGTTAGTTGTTTTCTCCATATGCAATAGTGCTTTCTCTTTCCCATCTTTGTGCAGAAAATATAACCTATGATGATCTGAGAACAATATAATTCATATCCGTTTCCAATCTCACAACCGACTTTAAGAAAATACCTTCAATTATTTTTGGAAAACATTTAGCCCTGAAAGGAGCATGATAACCTATTGTTCTTTCAGCAGATAGTAGCTTTTGAATGGCCTCCATCACCAACAGATATGGCAGGTTTAAATCAGCAACATAAGCCTGTCTAGTCCTATGTACTGTCGAATATAAAATCCAACATAGAGAAGCACCATGGCAGTCACAAAAAAGGTGTTTATTTCAAGGCCATAGGCTCATAACAAATAAGCCGACAGAAAGTCTATTCACTTCAAATCAACAGGCATTGGCACGTACTTGAAGGGTTCCATTTTAGCAGAATTTTAAAAATAAAAAATAAGAAGAAGGCATTCTTCAATGGCATAGTTGGATTTCCAAGTCACTGCAGTGACTGGAGGGTATTTATGAAGAAGGTGGAATTTGAGCTAAATTTTAAACAATGGGAAGTGTTTTGATAAGACAAGGGAATTCTGAGTACGGGGAATGACATGACAAGACCAAAGTGACAGAAATGGATAATGTGTGTAGACAGAGAGCAAATCACTGT
>NW_027991455.1:0-201 GCF_054177405.1 Leptonychotes weddellii
TTTTTTTTTTTTTTTAAAGATTTTATTTATTTATTTGAGAGAGAGAGTGAGAGAGAGAAAGAGCACAAGAGGGGGGAGCGGGAGAGGGAGAAGCAGACTCCCTGCTGAGCAGGGAGCCCGATGCGGGACTCGATCCCGGGACTCCAGGATCATGACCTGAGCCGAAGGCAGTCGCTTAACCAACTGAGCCACCCAGGCGCC
>NW_027991456.1:0-201 GCF_054177405.1 Leptonychotes weddellii
TTTTTTATTGTTATGTTAATCCCCATACATTACATCATTAGTTTTAGATGTAGTGTTCCATGATTCATTGTTTGTGCATAACACCCAGTGCTCCATGCAGAACGTGCCCTCCTCAATACCCATCACCAGGCTAACCCATCCTCCCACCCCCCTCCCCTCTAGAACCCTCAGTTTGTTTTTCAGAGTCCATCGTCTCTCATG
>NW_027991457.1:0-201 GCF_054177405.1 Leptonychotes weddellii
TCAAGGTAAAATTTGCTGGCTTTGATTTGTTTTTGCTTTACAATTTAGCAAAATTGAATAGGAATTCTATATCAAAGTGCCTAGCCTATAGTTTTCATTTAATGTTGCCTGAATGAAAGGATGCACCCCATTTTTCTCGAAGAAAACGTACTCAGTTATGCAGGATTTACAGTTTACTAATTTCACCTTTGAAATACAAAT
>NW_027991458.1:0-201 GCF_054177405.1 Leptonychotes weddellii
TTTTTTTTTTTTTAAAGATTTTTATTTTATTTATTTATTAGAGAGCGAGCGAGAGAGAAACAGCATGAGAGGGGGGAAGGTCAGAGGGAGAAACAGGCTCCCCGCCGAGCCGGGAACCCGATGTGGGGCTCGATCCCAGGACTCCGGGATCATGACCTGAGCCGAAGGCAGTCGCTCAACCGACTGAGCCACCCAGGCGCC
>NW_027991459.1:0-201 GCF_054177405.1 Leptonychotes weddellii
TTTTTTTTTTTTTTAAAGATTTTATTTATTTATTTGAGACAGAGAGAATGAGAGAGAGAGAGCACATGAGAGGGGGGAGGGTCAGAGGCAGAAGCAGGCTCCCTGCCGAGCAGGGAGCCCGATGCGGGACTCGATCCAGGGACTCCAGGATCATGACCCGAGCCGAAGGCAGTCGCTTAACCAACTGAGCCACCCAGGCGC
>NW_027991460.1:0-201 GCF_054177405.1 Leptonychotes weddellii
AACAGGGCGCCTGGGTGGCTCAGTTGGTTAAGCGACTGCCTTCGGCTCAGGTCATGATCCTGGAGTCCCGGGATCGAGTCCCGCATCGGGCTCCCTGCTCAGCAGGGAGTCTGCTTCTCCCTCTGACCCTCCTCCCTCTCATGCTCTCTGTCTCTCATTCTCCCTCTCGCAAATAAATAAAATCTTAAAAAAAAAAAAAAA
>NW_027991461.1:0-201 GCF_054177405.1 Leptonychotes weddellii
TCTTTTTTTTTTTTAAAGATTTTATTTATTTATTTGAGAGAGAGAGAATGAGAGACAGAGAGCATGAGAGGGAGGAGGGTCAGAGGGAGAAGCAGACTCCCTGCCGAGCAGGGAGCCCGATGCGGGACTCGATCCTGGGACTCCAGGATCATGACCTGAGCCGAAGGCAGTCGCTTAACCAACTGAGCCACCCAGGCGCCC
>NW_027991462.1:0-201 GCF_054177405.1 Leptonychotes weddellii
TTTTTTTTTTTTTAAAGATTTTATTTATTTATTTGACAGAGAGAGACACAGTGAGAGAGGGAACACAAGCAGGGGGAGTGGGAGAGGGAGAAGCAGGCTCCCCGCAGAGCAGGGAGCCCGATGTGGGACTCGATCCCAGGACCCTGGGATCATGACCTGAGCCGAAGGCAGTCGCTCAACCGACTGAGCCACCCAGGCGCC
>NW_027991463.1:0-201 GCF_054177405.1 Leptonychotes weddellii
CAATTTTGTGCTCCGCGGCTCTATCACTTGCCAGAAGCGGCCGACGGAGGCCCCTCCCCCGCCGTCTATCCTCCCGAATATCGCCTCGGATTCACTTCTCCGCACGTCCTACCTTCCAGAAAGTGGTCGCTTTTCTGATGAGAGAGTTGTTGCTCTTCTTTTCTTCGATCTCCTGTTGAGTTTGTAGGTGTTCAGAATGGT
>NW_027991464.1:0-201 GCF_054177405.1 Leptonychotes weddellii
TCCCCTCGGGGATTCGCAAGACCGAAGAAAGTGACAAGTTCCGCAAAGACCCGAGAGAAGGCCAAGGGGACACCAAAAGGATGTCTAGCCTGCAAAGTGGCTGCTCTCTGGGGAAACCGCAGTAAAACCTGGAAGCCAGGAAGCGTGGAAGGCAACGCGTGTGGTTGACACGGTCTGTGCTGACCTGGGTTCGGGTCCCGC
>NW_027991465.1:0-1037 GCF_054177405.1 Leptonychotes weddellii
CATGATCTGACCTCATGGTCAGCTTAGCACCTCACTACTTGGTGTCCCACCTGGAACCTTACATCATAGCAACACCAGTCTCCTTGCACTTTCTAGCACACGCCATTATGTCTTGCTCATGGTTTTCAACACCCCTTTCCTGGGATGTCTATACCTTCTTTGCTTGGATAATGCCTACTCATCCTGCTAGATTCAGTTCTTTGTCACCTCTTCCAGGAATCCTTCCTAGAGCCTTAGGTTAGATCAGATGTCTCTTTCTGAGCACCTAGCACACCTGCGCATCTTTACTGTACTTAGGACACAAGGACACTACCCAATAATAATGATGGTAATGAAGACAAACACATACAATGTTTACCATGTGCCAGGCATTGTTCTAGGCAGCTGACACACTTGAATTCAGTTGCTCCTCACCACAACCCGACGAGGCAGGCACATTACTAGTCCCCATTTTATGAAGCAAAGAAACTGAGGCACAGAAGCTAGATTGCAAAGCTAGCAATCAGCAGAGCTGTGTTCAAACCCAGCACCCACAGCTCTGAGTCTGTGCTCCTAACTACTGCGTCCAGAAATGGCTCGAAGGGCCGCGGTCTGCCCTGCTGGGCTGTGAGCCCTTAAGGGCTGGGACAGTGAGAGTCACCCTCACATTCCAGGCGATGACAGAGTCCACACTCACAAAATACTGTCTGACAGAATCGAATCGAACTGTCTCCGTGGGGTGGCAGGAGGACGAAGAGGGAAGGAGAAAAGACTCCTTGAGCTGGATTTTGCAGACCTGCGGAAGGCATGCGGTCAGAAGCCAAGCTGCCCGTGTCCCGGCAGACCACACAAGCTGGCCAGAGCCCTGCTGCCCACCGGCCCTTTCTGTGAAATGCCTCTGGCTAACTCAGCCACGCTTCCTTTCTCCATATTCTGGAAGCAAACTTGGCTTTCTCTATGGTTAACTGAGACTTGCGTCGTGGCACAAAAGGAGGCTTCTACACTGAGCTCTCACAGATGCGTTTTTTTCCAACATAACGTGATAAAGCCAGCATTGG
>NW_027991466.1:0-201 GCF_054177405.1 Leptonychotes weddellii
TATGAAAATGGGCGCGAAGTTTCTCATGCTATGTACTTCGTCTCTGGAATGTTCTCTAAGAGGAAGTCTCTCTCTTGGTTGCCATTTCTCGCCGGCACCTAGAGTGGCACCTAGAGCACCAAGTAGTTGCTCGATGCATTTTTGGTGAGTGAACAAATGAAGGAGTGAATGAATGAATGAACGTAGTTTGGGGTTAGGACC
>NW_027991467.1:0-201 GCF_054177405.1 Leptonychotes weddellii
TTTTTTTTTTTAAGATTTTATTTATTTATTTGAGACAGAGAGAATGAGAGACAGAGAGCATGAGAGGGAGGAGGGTCAGAGGGAGAAGCAGACTCCCTGCCGAGCAGGGAGCCCGATGCGGGACTCGATCCCGGGACTCCAGGATCATGACCTGAGCCGAAGGCAGTCGCTTAACCAACTGAGCCACCCAGGCGCCCATCC
>NW_027991468.1:0-201 GCF_054177405.1 Leptonychotes weddellii
AGGTACAGATCTGAGATTCAACAGTCTTGCACAATTCACAGCGCTTACCAGAGCACATACCCTCCCCAGTGTCTATCACCCAGTCACCCCATCCCTCCCACCCCACCCCCCACTCCAACAACACTCAGTTTGTTTCCTGCGATTAAGAATTCCTCATATCAGTGAGATCATATGATACATGTCTTTCTCTGTTTGACTTAT
>NW_027991469.1:0-201 GCF_054177405.1 Leptonychotes weddellii
AACCAGTCAGGCACCCCTCCTATTGACAAAGGAAGCCCTTATTTGTAAACAATCCCTCTATTCAACCCTTCTTAAATTATCCTGAATGTGCCTTTTGTTTCCAATTGGGATGCTATTATCTGTGGGGATCCTTAAAGAGTCCATGCACCTTGAAAGATCTGTGCTCCATACACCTGCCTCTCTCTGGCTTATCCTTTCTCT
>NW_027991470.1:0-201 GCF_054177405.1 Leptonychotes weddellii
TTTTTTTTTTTTTTAAGATTTTATTTATTTATTTGATAGAGAGAGTGAGGGAGCACAAGCAGGGGGAACAGTAGAGGGAGAGGGAGAAGCAGGCTCCCCGCCAAGCAGGGAGCCCGATGCGGGGCTCGATCCCAGGACCCTGGGATCATGACCTGAGCCGAAGGCAGACGCTTAACCATCTGAGCCACCCAGGCGCCCCTA
>NW_027991471.1:0-201 GCF_054177405.1 Leptonychotes weddellii
TTTTTTTTATTCTTATGTTAATCCCCATACATTACATCATTAGTTTTAGATGAAGTGTTCCATGATTCATTGTTTGTGCATAACACCCAGTGCTCCATGCAGAACGTGCCCTCCTCAATACCCACCACCAGGCTAACCCATCCCCCCACCCCCCTCCCCTCTAGAACCCTGTTTGTTTTTCAGAGTCCATCGTCTCTCATG
>NW_027991472.1:0-201 GCF_054177405.1 Leptonychotes weddellii
ACGAGGGCGGAGCAAGATGGCGGAGGAGTAGGAGACCTGGATTTCGTCTCCTCTCAGGAATTCAGCTGGATAGGGATCAAACCATTCTGAACACCTACAAACCCAACAGGAGATCGAAGAAAGGAATAGCAACAACTCTCTGAACAGAAAAGCGACCACTTTCTGGAAGGTAGGACGTGCGGAGAAGTGAATCCGAGGCGA
>NW_027991473.1:0-201 GCF_054177405.1 Leptonychotes weddellii
ACTTTTTTTTTTTAAATAGCACATGATGTTACATTAGTTTAAGGTGTAAAACATACTAATTCCATAGGTCTGTGTGTTATGGTATGCTCATCACAAGCAAACATTTGTCATCACACAGCAGTATAACAATACCACTGACTATATACCCCATGCTGTACTGTTTGTCCCCTTGATGTCTTCATTCCATACCTGGATGCTATC
>NW_027991474.1:0-201 GCF_054177405.1 Leptonychotes weddellii
CGCCCCACCTCGTCACGGGGGCGCATGCAGCACTCGGTCCCTGGTCTCCGTCTTCTGTTCAGCTGTTTCATCTGTAGCGACCTGCGTGACTAAGGGTTCAACTTCCTCCAAGTTTGGGGCCAAATACCACACCTCAAACACCTCCCTCCTGCAGCAATAACTTGCACCAACAAACACCCGAGAGGTCAGAGTGCCGCACAG
>NW_027991475.1:0-201 GCF_054177405.1 Leptonychotes weddellii
CCCAGCGAGGAGGAGGGGAAGACGCCCTGGGGTCGGGAGGGGGGATGATGGTCTTTCATGTGGTCCTGAAACCACAGGGTCAAACCACAGTCCAGCTCCAATAAACACTCATCCATCAGCACCGTTGGATGCGGTGCGGTTAGGGTTACATCACGAGCGGGAGGAAGAAGGGCTCAGAGAGTTCGCTCCCGGGAGTGGGCT
>NW_027991476.1:0-12191 GCF_054177405.1 Leptonychotes weddellii
ATTCTCTCCTCATTTCCTGTAGTATCACAATTTAAAGTATCACTCCCATTCTCCTGTGAATGTGCTGCCAGTTCTCCCATCTTAGAAAGCAAAGCCCATGTCTTGAGCCCTTAGCCCTGCTGGGAGCTGCCCTCATTTCTCTCCCCTCTAACACCAAAGTTCCTCAGAGGAGTTTCTAAAACTCCCTGTGTCCAATTCCTTCCCCCTGTTCTCTCACAAACTCTTTCAGTCACTAGCACTGCCTTCATCGATGTCTCCAGTGACCTTCCCGCGGCCAAACCCAGCGGCCAGTTTTTAGTACTCACTGTACTGAAACCATCCGTAAACCATTTTTCCTCTGTGCCCCAGTATTTCATTGGGAAAACCTGAAAGCATATAGGAGGGCAGAGAAAATCGTAGCGTGAACACCCATATTCCCCATGCCTGCTGTCTACAATTCAGCATTTTACACCGCCAGCCTTTTCGTAGTCCAGGTTCTTTTCGTCGTGTTTGGCTGAGCTTTCATTGATGGGTGAGCCTCAGGCCGTTTTTAGTTCCGTTGCTGAACTCTTTCTGCGCCAGGGAAGGGACAGAGAGTGAGGGAAGGCCAAGTGCAGGATGAAGGGTAATCACCTCAATTTGTCAGATTTTACAAGTGGCTGAATAATGTACTTGCTTTGCCAGTTGCTCTTTTGTTCGATTTGTATGAACAGTAACTCTCTGGTTATAATTTTTTTAATTTCAGGTAATAGGAAAGGTGATACACGTAACCGTATAAAGAACAACCAGAATTTTATAGCACACTCAACACCCACGAACACCGACACCTGGAATGCAGGTTCGTAGAATAGCATTCTCACCTTCTCTGTAACGTCCTTTCAGCACAGCACTGCACACCCTGAGAACATGGCTGCAACACCTGAGTCATCAAACTGGAGCCACTTTCCTTTTAGCTACAGAGATGGCAGGTGCTGCTGGACTGAGTCAGGGATCCCGTATTTCTACAGAGTAAAAGAGGGCTTTGACAAAGGACAAGAGGCAGAGGAAGCAAATGGAGTTAGGGATTACTTTACGTGGGAGTTCAAAGTATATTTGTTCACGTAGGCTGTGCGATCTAGCCTCCATAGTTTTAAAAATTAAGGATGCTATTTTTTATGGTACTTCTGATTTTGTCTCCCATCCGCCTTTGAAATAACAATATGATTAACAAATATATTAACTGATAGGCACAAGTGAAATGAAATTTTATGAGAACTTTTCTTTCCATTTTTAGCACTGATTTCGCACAGACCTGCTCTTGTTCAAGTAGTTATAATTGCGTGTGTAGCCTTTAGCATTGCCCTGATATGTGGAATCGCTATTTCCTATGTGATATAGTAAGTATCTACGAAGTAACATTTACCCCTCTCGAGTAAGACATAACTAACTAGGTTATTATTTAGTAATGTTAATGATGATGATGATAATTCTTATAATCACTAAATTATTATGGTCATACTAAATCTCCACACTAGTGTTTTTCAGAGGACTGTACTCATGGCGGGTCACAATATAAATGAAAAAAAAAAAAGAAATAGGACAGAATACAATTTAGTAGGATAAAAAATATTAAAAAGCATTACATTTTGTGATGTAAATGCTGATTTTTTTTAATTTTTAAAATTTTTATTTTATTTATTTATTTATTATGTTATGTTAGTCACCATACAGTACATCATTAGTTTTTGATGTAGTGTTCCATGATTCGTTGTTTTCGTATAACACCCAGTGCTCATTACAACACATGCCCTCCTTAACACCCATCACCAGGCTACCCCACCCCCCACCCCCCTCCCCTCTGAGACCCTCAGGTTGTTTCCCAGAGTCCATAGTCTCTCGTGGTTCGTCTCCCCCTCTGATTTCCCCCCCTTCAGTTTTCCCTTCCTTCCCCTAATGTCCGCCGTGCTACTCCTTATGTTCCACATATGAGTGAAACTATATAATTGTCTTTCTTTGCTTGACTGATTTCACTTAGCATAATCCCCTCCAGTTCCATCCATGTTGATGCACATGGTGAGTATTCATCCTTTCTGATGGATGAGTAATATTCCATTGTATATATGAACCACATCTTCTTTATCCATTCACTGTTGAAGGGCATCTCAGCTCCTTCCACAGTTTGGCCATTGTGGACATTGCCGCTATGAACATTGGGGTGCATGTGCCCCTTCTTTTCACTACATCTGTATCTTTGGGGTAAATACCCAGTAGTGCAATTGCTGGGCCATAGGTAGCTCTATTTTCAACTTTTTGAGGAACCTCCATAGTGTAAATGCTGATTTTTAACTTTTCAGAAAACAAATACACAGTTATGAGGTAAAATGTATTTCCTATTGTGGACCGTGGTCAAAATGTTTGAAAGCCACTGTCTGAGATGCTGGCATCCTCCCAAAATGTGGTGTTCTAAAGTGAACTTGAGGCATCTGAATAAGCAAAGAAGAAGTCAAACTCTCACTCTGCAGATGACATGATACTGTATCTGGAAAACCCAAAAGACTCCACCCCAAAATTGCTAGAACTCATACAGGAATTCAGTAAAGTGGCAGGATATAAAATCAATGCACAAAAATCAGTTGCATTTCTATACACCAACAATAAGACAGAAGAAAGAGAAATTAAGGAGTCAATCCCATTTACAGTTGCACCCCAAACCATAAGATACCTAGGAATAAACCTAACCAAAGAGGCAAGGGATCTGTACTCAGGAAACTATAGAATACTCATGAAAGAAATTGAGGAAGACATAAAGAAATGGAAAAACGTCCCATGCTCGTGGATTGGAAGAACAAATATTGTTAAAATGTCTATCCTACTTAGAGCAATCTACACATTCAATGCAATCCCTATCAAAATACCATTAACTTTTTTCACAGAACTGGAACAAATAATCCTAAAATTTGTATGGAACCAGAAGAGACCCCGAATAGCCAGAGGAATGTTGAAAAAGAAAACCAAACCTGGGGGCATCACAACACCAGACTTCAAGCTCAATTACAAAGCTGTCATCATCAAGACAGCCTGGTACTGGCACAAAAACAGACACATAGATCAATGGAACAGAATAGAGAGCCCAGAAATGGACCCTCAACTCTATGGTCAACTCATCTTTGACAAAGCAGGAAAGAATGTCCAATGGAAAAAAGAGAGTCTCTTCAATAAATGGTGTTGGGAAAACTGGACAGCCACATGCAGAAGAATGAAACTGGACCATTTCTTTACACCATACACAAAAATAGACTCAAAATGGATGAAAGACCTAAATGTGAGACAGGAATCCATCAAAATCCTTGAGGAGAACACAAACAGCAACCTCTTCGACCTTGGCTGCAGCAACTTCTTGCAAGACACGTCTCCAAAGGTATCAGAAACAAAGGCAAAAATGAACTATTGGGACTTCATCAAGATAAAAAGCTCTTACACAGCAAAGGAAACAGTCAACAAAACCAAAAGACAACCGACTGAATTGGAGAAGATATTTGCAATTTATATAACTGCAATTTCAGTTTATTTTCATTAGTATAGATAAAGATGTTAATATATATATAGAGAGAGAGAGTTTTCTAAGATAATTCACTAAAACATCCTCTGGGACTTGTAGTGCCCAATTAAGTTGCTGAGCTAATGTCAACTCTTACAGCTTTTACATTTGTGTTACTCATAGGGCCACACCAAGCTATTTCAGAGCATGAGGCAAAAGGAAAATTACATGCCCCAAAGTACATGTTTTAATGTAATTTTTAGTGGTTAACTTTTTCCAAAAGTAGATTTTGAAAATACTATTGGTAAGTTTGCTTTCATTTAAACCAGGAAAGTAAAATTACAATAAGCTCTGTTTCTGGTATAGATAAAATATTTAAACTTAAGGTGAGTTTTGATATACTACTTTCAAATTGGTAATACATTATCAACTTCTTTAATGTTCTGGAAAAGAATAACCACTTAAAAATACATAAAAACATGGGGCATCTGGATGGCACATTCGGTTGGGCCTTTGACTCTTGGTTTTGGTTGGGTCATAATCTTGGGGTTGTGGGATCAAGCCCTGCTTGGAGCTCCACACTCAGCACGGAGTCTGCTTGGGGCTCTCCCTCCGTCTCCCTCTGCCCCTCTCCACTTTACCCCCTCTCTGAAATAAATAAATAAATCCTAAAAAAAATTTTTTAGGATTTATTTATCTGAGAGAGATAACAAGAGAGAGCACAAGCAGGTGGGGGGTGGGCAGAGGGAGAGGAAGAAGCAGACTCCCCACTGAGCAGGGAGCCTGACAAGGGGTCAATTCCCAGGACCCATGAGATCATGACCTGAGCTGAAGGCAGACACGCAACTAACTGAGCCACCCTGGCACCCCTAAATAAAGAAATCTTTAAAAAAAATACTTAAAAACATGTATATAGGGACTCATCTTTTTCTTTTGACTCAGGTTTCCATATGGTTCATCATAGCACTGTTGGATCCTATGTTTATTTGAAATTTTGGTTTATCATGGATTTTTTCCCCATTCATTTCAATTTGTTAAAATATTGAGCTAAAATATTTATCATCATTACTGGATTTTTTTGGCATGCCCTTAAATTTTGCAACTGTAATCAAGACATTGGAGACCAAGATTTGGGTGGTTACTGTTTTTTTTTTGTTAAGATTTTATTTATTTATTTGACAGAGAGAAAGAGGGAACACAAGCAGGGGGCAGTGGGAGAGGGAGAAGCAGGCTTCCCACTGAGTAGGGAGCCCAATGTGGGGCTTGATCCCAGATCCCATGACCTGAGCCGAAGGCAGACACTTAATGACTGAGCCACCCAGGCGCCCTGGGTGATTACTGTTAACAATGTTTAGGATCAGGCCAGTTCTTCCTAGTTACATACATCAAACAATTAGGAAGGTATATATGTTAGGAAAAAGGAAAGCATTCTATTTACCCCTTTTCACATCAAACAGAGATAGGTGCTTAAAAATCCACTCCCAGGGCTGGACCTGGGGTGGGGTGAGCAAGGCACTCACCTCAGGTGCAAAATTTAAGAGGGTGCCAAAAAATTCAGTCTTCAATATGAGTAATATTTTATGCAATATTTTATAAAATCTAAATTTATTTCAAAAAATATCCATGATGAACAAAATACCAACATTTTAAATACAGGATCAGTAACATTTTGGGCCAAGCCATATCAGAGAGTGGAGCAAAAGGAAGAATCAGTAATACCTATATGGACTTTATTTAAAATGTTGATATTTTGTTCATCATGGATTTCTTGGCATTCATTTTTCTTTTGTAAAATGTTGCATTAAGATATTATTTAGCTTAGGGGCGCCTGGGTGGCTCAGTCGTTAAGCATCTGCCTTCGGCTCAGGTCATGATCCCAGGACCCTGGGATCGAGCCCCACATCGGGCTCTCTGCTCGTCGGGAAGCCTGCTTCTCCCTCTCCCACTCCCCCTGCTTGTGTTCCCTCTCTTGCGGTCTCTCTCTCTGTCAAATAAATAAATAAAAATATTTTTAAAAAAAAGATATTATTTAGCTTAGGGGCGCCTGGGTGGCTCAGTCGTTAAGCATCTGCCTTCGGCTCAGGTCATGGTCCCAGGGTCCTGGGATCGAGCCCCACATCGGGCTCCCTGCTCAGCGGGAAGCCTGCTTCTCCCTCTCCCACTCCCCCTGTTTGTGTTCCCTCTCTCGCTGTGTCTCTCTCTGTCAAATAAATAAATAAAATCTTTTTTAAAAAAAGATATTATTTAGCTTAAAAAGAAGATATTATTATATTATCTTGTACCCCACGAGTTCCTTATTCATCTCACCTAGTCCTGGCCCTGAACCCCATTTGGCATTGTTACTCCTCTTCTGCCTGTCAGCACACACTAGAAATCAATCTGTTTCTGCCTCCCTCCCCTGCCTACCACCATGTACTAGTGACTCCTTTCAGTCAAAAGTCACAGGATGAAGATGTAATGACTTCCCGTGAAAATTGTGCTCATAAATTCATCTACATTATTCTCCAGTCGGCTGGTCCAGGCTGAGGAAAGACAGCAACTGGTGTGGCTTTGTAACAATGTCAGGACACCGTTCCTGGGAGATGATGACGATGATGTCGACGACGACAAGGAGGACTCGGAGGATGAGAGCTTGGATGAATCCGCCTACCTACTTCCAGAGAATGAGGAGGAGCTCGAAAACTTCATTCACTCAGGTAAATGACTGACCAGTTTATCTTGTCAGATGCGAAGTCACATGAAAGCTGAGCTGGCCGTGATGGTTTGGTTTTCAGAGGCAAAGCTAGGAGGGATTTAATGGAGTTCGAGGTAGTAAAGGTGAATATTTACAGCCACATCGATAGAAATGAACTGTTCTCATCAAATTATACAGAGGGGCCAACAGCCACGGGTTGCTTGGTTCCTTTTGTGGGGCAATTCCAACGACCAGAAGCAGAGTTCAGGAGAAAAAACTTTGCCCAAACAAAACTTTCCCCAGACTAAACTCTTCCTTTAAACACACTTACCAGTGTGGCATTATTCCCGAGTCTAGAACACAGATACACAGATGTCTCTCTTGCACAGTCTGCCTCCATCTGACGTGAACAGGATCCAGCCCACAGAACAGATCCTTGTGTGAGAGATGCTCACCATGCCTGCAGATCTTTGTGAAGAGAAGGCAGCATATGTGTTCATATAAACCTGATTTTGTAGAAGTTCTGAGATACCCGCTTAAAAAAATTCTGGAGCAAAAATATGTACAGTGCAGTGTCTGATTCAACCGTGTCAGTCTTCCCTTGTATGGATCTCCTCTCTAAAACCCCAGATGCGTCAGAGACAGGCTGGAAGGCCAGGAGTGCAGTGATCAGTGATGTCTACTGACATTAATGCCCTTGTTTACCCTTAGGAAATATTTTTTCAATGTATTTTCCTTCCTTTGAAGCATAGCTTTTCTTCATTCTTCTAAGTTTTTATTTAAATTCCAGTTAGTTAACATACAGTGTAATATTAGTTTCAGATGTACAATGTAGTGATTCAGCACTTCCATATGACAGCCAGTGCTCATCACAAGTGCACTCCGTAATCCCCGTCACCTGTTTCTCCCCATCCTCCCACCCACCTCCCTTCTGGTAGCCATCAGTTTGTTCTCTATGGTTAAGAGTCTGTTTCTTGGATTGCCACTCTCTTTTTTACCCCTTTGCTCATTTGTTTCTTAAATTACACATATGAGTGAAACCATATGGTATTTGTCTTTCTCTGACTGACTTAATTCACTGAGCATAATATTCTCTAGCTCCATCCATGTCATTGCAAATGGCAAGATTTCATTCTTTTTTATGGCTGAGTAATATTCCATTATGTATATATACCACATCTTCTTTATCCATTCATCAGCCGACATTCTTTTTTTTTTTTAACTGAGCATTTATAAAGCTTGTATATAAGATGTGGGAAAATAGCTTTATTTTGGGCGGGAGTAAATAACTTTAAAATTCAATTTTCACCATCCTTTTCAGAGAAATAACATCCATTATATCTTGAAAATTCTACTGTTTACACCTTTATTTTTCCATACCTTTTCTGTCACCTCTTTTATCTCTATTCCTCATTTATTAGTATTTCAGTAACATTATGTCTATGTTTTAGTTATTAGATCCAAAAGAAGAAAGCATATGGTAAACAAGAGATTGAAGAAAGAACAAGATTTATTAATGGAAACAAAAAGAGGGAATTCTATGCACAGTATATTCTCAGAGGATCTATGAGAGCAAACGAAAGAGATGCAGGACGTGCCAGCCCGTGGGGAGCCAACAGTTGCAAGGACAGCCCACGACTGGGGACCTGAGCATGACTTACTCCTGGAGAGCTCTGTTCAGAGCACTCTAAAGAAGAAAACTAGAAGTATATAACAGAAAATAAATTCATATGTGCAATGATTCTTGATTCTTAGCTCTCATAGTCCATTAATAATTATAACTTAATTGGAAAAGAGAAAAATCCAACTTCATGAATATGAAAGACAGACTGTCAGGATTTTTTTCTTTTTTCTTTTTATTTTTTTTTAAAGATTTTATTTATTTATTTGAGAGAGAGAGAATGAGAGAGAGCACATGAGACGGGGGAGGGTCAGAGGGAGAAGCAGACTCCCTGCCGAGCAGGGAGCCCGATGCGGGACTCGATCAGGGACTCCAGGATCATGACCTGAGCCGAAGGCAGTCGCTTAACCAACTGAGCCACCCAGGCGCCCCGATTTTTTTCTTTTTTAAAAAATTTTTTATTTATTTATGTTTTTTTAGGATTTTCTTTCCTTGGTCCTAACCAAAAGCACAAATAATTTCTTTGGGCAGTATCTCAGACCAAGCTAAGGAATCGCTTTCATGATACAAAACTTTTCCAGGGATATTATCTATCAATTCCAGTACCTTGCCTCTATTTTCCTCACAAGGAAGCTGAGAATATCAAAATAGATATGACACTGGATTAAGATGCAAACATCCCTGTTTTTAAGGAGCTGGGACCTGGTGAGGAAAAAGGGTCTGCAGGCAAGGAGCTGTAAAGCATGGCCAGTTATGGTGGGTGCTCTAAGCTGGGAGCTGCTGAGAGCTGTGGAAATACAGGAGTCAAGACTGAATCCAAATGGGTCAATGCTTTGGAAAACGGTGTGATGGTTCCTCAGAAAGTTAAACAGACAGTCACTACATGATCTAGCAATTCCACTGTTCGGGTTAGGTCTGAGGAAACTGAAAACACACATACACAGAAAAACCTGGACACAAATGTCCACAGCAGCATTACTCATAAGAGCAAAAAGGTGGAAACAACCCAGCTGTCCATGAATTGACAAAAAGATAAAGTGGGGGTCTATCTATACAGTGGAATATTCTTCAGCCATAAGAAAGACAGAAATAGGGGCGCCTGGGTGGCTCAGTTGGTTAAGCAACTGCCTTCGGCTCAGGTCATGATCCTGGAGTCCCGGGATCGAGTTCCGCATCGGGCTCCCTGCTCGGCAGGGAGTCTGCTTCTCCTTCTGACCCTCATGATCTCTCTCTCTATCTCATTCTCTCTCTCAAATAAATAAAAATTTAAAAATCTTAAAAAAAAAAAAAAAGAAATACCGATACATCTACAACATAGAAAAACCTTGACAACGTTATGCTAAATGAAATAAGTCAGACACAAAGGTCACACATTTTCTGATTTCATTTATCCAAAATGCTCAAAATAATCAAATCCATAGAGGCAGAAAGTAGATAAGTGGTTCCAGGAACTGGGTGGGGAGAGAAAAGGGAAGGACAGCTGATGGGAGTGGGGTTTCTTTTTGGGGTAAGGAAAATGTTTAAAAACTAGATAGTTGTGATGGTTATACAACCTGGTGAATATACTAAAAAAAGAAAAAAACACCACGGGATTGTACTCTTTAAAAGAGCAAATGTTGTGGTATGTGAAAGAGATCTCAAACAAACTGTTAAAAAAAAGATTTTGTCTAATTTGAGGGTGAACTGAAGCCAGACCTAGGCTTCCTGACTCTTCCTTTCAGTTTCCATCCTTCCTAAAATAAAAAAATTATAACAACAACAAAAATTATAATAGACAACGTGACGAAGGAATAGTGGGGTATATATGAGAAATTGGGACAGTCCAGAGAATCTTTCGGCCAACAGTTTGCACCTGCCTTGGTGGTGCAGCCAGGAAGGAGTTACGTGTGGGGTGGGTGGCGCAGGGGACAGCAGGGCAGAGCTGGCCAGTGTCCTGCACCGATTCACAGCCCCCAGACCTTCAGTGTCCTTCAGTGCAACCTCATATCCTTGGGCAAGACACACACCCAGCCCCTATGAGATGAAATCCTAAGTTAGAAAGCAAGACTGCTATCTTAGTCGGCTCAGGCTGCCCTAAAAAAAATGCTGTTGATGAGGTGGTTTAAACAACAAATATTTATTTCTCAGTGTCCTAGAGGCTAGAAGTCCAAGATCAAGGTGCTAGCATGGTTGAGTTCTCGGGCAAGCCCTATTCCTGGTTTCCTCACATGGTGGAGGAGAGAGGGAGAGAAGCAGCAAGCTCTTTCCTCTGTTTCTGATTATAAGGGCACTGATCCCATTCATGAGGGCTCCACCCTCATGGCCTGATTACCTCCCCAAGGCCTCACCTCCAAATGCCATCACCTTGGGGATTAGGGCTTCAACGCGGGGGATGAGGGAGTCACAAACAGTCTATAGCAATTGCTTTTTTTTTTTTTTTAAGACCTTATTTATTTCAGAGAGAGAGAATGCCTATGCAGGCATGAGCAGGGAAGGGCTAGAGGGAGAAGCAGACTTCCCACCAAGCAGGGAGCCCGATGCGAGGCTTGATCCTGGGACCCTGAGATCATGAGCTGAGCTGAAGGCAGACACTTAAACGCCACCCAGGCGCCCCCCGCCCCAGCCCAGCTACTGAAAACTTTACTGGGAGCTAGCTGGTACTAGAGGAAGCAGGGTGAAAATCCATTCCATCATTGATAACTCTCAGAGCAATTATATTCCAGCGTTCCAAATTAGGTGTGGGCCCAGAAGGTGGGGAAGCCAGGGTTCAGTGTACTTCTGTGCCTCTGGAGTCCATCAAGGTTTGTGGCTAGGCTCTCTGGTCATTGGCCCCCAGCCTGGTACATATTCCAGTGTTGGTTTTGCGGGCAGCTCACTACATACCATATATAGACACCAGCATGGAGAGGCTGGACTGCTTTTTATCACCTTGAATAAACCAAGGAAGGGAAGAACATGAGTCTTCATGGGCAAATGTCTCTTAGCAGAAACCACTGTGGTAGGTGGAACTCAGATGGTCCCCAAGATTCTTGCCCCTGGTGTACATAGCTGTATCATTTCTTCCCCTTGAGTGTGGCTCTGTGAATATGGAAATGTCACGTATGGCCCTCCCATGATTAGGTTGAGGAGATAGAATAGCTGCTCTTTTAATTGTTACATTATATAAGACTGACTTAGCCAACTGGAGAGCCACCTCTCTGAGTCTTTAGGGACTGGCTCCATGCAGGGAAAGACTTCCACTAATCAACCTAGCATGAAAGCTTGAGGCCTTCTCATATCTTTTCTGGGCATCATGCATCTCCCCTGGTGTGTGTCTGTGTGTGTGTGTTCCCCAATTCTGCAGTACACATGTCTTAGTGTTCCTATGGTCTCACACCCGCTTCTTCTGGTGTATTCCTCTGCCTAAACTGTCCCCAGCCACCTACCAGACTGCTGTCTTCCTGCAGCTATCCCAAGGTTTGCGATCTGCGAGTGTCCTTACTGCCTCCAACCTGATTTCCAAACTATTGCCACCATTCCCATGATCACCGAGGCAGGCGATGCAGAAACCGGGCCCCGGGTCAGCTTTCAGACAAGCCAGAACACTGCAATCAAGCCCCACTGTTTTCCTTCCTTCCTGGGTTTCTATAGACCTCTAACTGATGCGTAAGTACGCATAAAGCTATTTTGATCAGCATGTTTTGTTTATTCAGTGTTTTTAAGAATAGTAAGGGCCTGTAGATTCCGAGTCTGCCATTTATTGATGTCACTCTGGTTTAAGGTTAAACTTTCAAAATTATTTTTCTTATTGGCATGGTTGGCCTTTTGGAATTCTTGTCATCTATACAAAGGTTTTTCACTTTTGAGTGAGATGATTTCTATCTCACTAATTTGTAGGACTTATTTATTAAATGAATTAATTATTTATATAGCTGCTTTTTAACAATTATGAGTGATTCACATATCTTCTCAACTGTGTGGCTCATCATTTCTGTTTTTGTGGTATTTTGTAATCATAGACACTTTTAATGTAATTGGTTATATATATTTTTTGTAGTTGGTTATATTTAAATATATACTTATTGTCATATTTTTGTGTCTGTTTTGAGAAATTCTCTATGTACATTCTTTTTTTTTTTTTTAAGATTTTATTTATTTATTTGACAGAGAGAGACACAGCAAGAGAGGGAACACAAGCAGGGGGAGTGGGAGAGGGAGAAGCAGGCTTCCCGTGGAGCAGGGAGCCCGATGCGGGGCTCGATCCCAGGACCCTGGGATCATGACCTGAGCCGAAGGCAGATGCCCAACGACTGAGCCACCCAGGCGCCCCTGCCATATGATTTTTTAAAAGATTTTATATGCTAGGGCGCCTGGGTGGCTCAGATGGTTAAGCGTCTGCCTTCGGCTCAGGTCGTGATCCCAGCGTCCTGGGATCGAGCCCC
>NW_027991477.1:0-1036 GCF_054177405.1 Leptonychotes weddellii
TTTTATAGACAGCATATAGTTGAATTTTATTTTACCCATTCAGCCACTTTTGTTTCTTTTGATTGTGGAGTTTAATCCATTTACATATATCTTTAAGCCTCCAAGTGACTCTGAGTTTACTTGCATTCTGTTTTGCAGATGGAAAAACCGGGGCTTCACAGGCTGAAGGAATTTGCATCCACATCACACTGTTCATAATGGCAGGGCTGGGATTTGAGCCCTGTCTTATTGCAGCCCAGTCTTTGAACCTCTGCTTTTTCTTAGAGGAAGGGAGGGCATTTGGATTGAGCCTTGAGGAACAGAGGCCTGTGAAGTGGAGCAAGGAAGGGGTGCTTCAGGCAGGCGTGTGGGCTTCTGCACACGCAGAGGTGCACCCTGGTTCTGGGAGTGGCAGGCCGTGCGGTGTGGCCTGAGGGCAGGTCTGTCACTGGTGTTCGGTAGTAGAAGATGGGATGTGAAAGATAGGGCCGGAGCCAGTGAAGATTGAAGGCCATGCTGACCAGTTGGCTTTCATTCCCAAGTCTGTAATTTTCTAGAGAGAGAATTTCCATAGTAAGAGGATAACGTCGGTGGTGCTGAAAGAACTTCCGGCTGCGCTTGGCTCATTGTAGAAACTTTGGAAGGTACAAGTGTAAAAAAAAAAAAAAAAAAAATCTTACACCTAATGGTGACCACTTAGAGGCAAAGATCCTAGGGAGTCATTTTGCCCGAAGAGGATGGTGAGGGTAGTGGCTGGAGCACAGGTGAGGGCTGCAAGTTTACAGAGAGCTTGGGGGCAGCATGCGTGGGAAGCCGTCCCCACCTGGCTCTGTGCTAGAGGGATAAGGAGTCCTTGAGGATGATTCTGCTGTGTGCCCTGGCAGCTGGAGAGAGATGTACATTCTGATAGTAGCTACATGTTTGGGGCAGTGTAAGGTGGGGTGGGGGCATTGGTGATACTTCAGTTTTCTTCCTCTTGGGTTTGAGAGCCCTTCACAATGGTTACAGGGAGATAGGTCTAGAAGGGAAATTAGAAATGTACATCTGTAACTTGGGG
>NW_027991478.1:0-201 GCF_054177405.1 Leptonychotes weddellii
CCTGTGTTTCGGAATTAAATTTGGGGATGCCCACTTGGAAAAAAGAAGTTCACCTTTGTTCAAGAACTGGGAGGATTTCCTGCTTTAAAACCATCTGGGGAAGGGTCTTGGAGGCCTCCCCGGGGCTGTGATTCCCTCATCTGCCACGGGGACAAATCCACTGCCACGGGGACAAATCCACATGCCTGACATCACGAGGTC
>NW_027991479.1:0-201 GCF_054177405.1 Leptonychotes weddellii
TCTTTTTTTTTTTTTTAAAGATTTTATTTATTTATTTGAGAGAGAGAGTGAGAGAGAGAAAGAGCACAAGAGGGGGGAGCAGGAGAGGGAGAAGCAGACTCCCTGCCGAGCAGGGAGCCCGATGCGGGACTCGATCCCGGGACTCCAGGATCATGACCTGAGCCGAAGGCAGTCGCTTAACCAACTGAGCCACCCAGGCGC
>NW_027991480.1:0-201 GCF_054177405.1 Leptonychotes weddellii
TTTTTTTTTTTTTAAAGATTTTATTTATTTATTTGACAGAGAGAGAGATAGCGAGAGCAGGAACACAAGCAGGGGGAGCGGGAGAGGGAGAAGCAGGCTTCCCGCCGAGCAGGGAGCCCGATGTGGGACTCGATCCCAGGACCCTGGGATCATGACCTGAGCCGAAGGCAGACGCTTAACGACTGAGCCACCCAGGCGCCC
>NW_027991481.1:0-201 GCF_054177405.1 Leptonychotes weddellii
GCTCAGAGGGAGAAGCAGACTCCCTGCCGAGCAGGGAGCCCGATGCGGGACTCGATCCTGGGACTCCAGGATCGTGACCTGAGCCGAAGGCAGTCGCTTAACCAACTGAGCCACCCAGGCGCCCCAATGAAATAAAATTTTTAAAAAAATGATTGTAAATACAGACTGTCTTACGCTTCTTGTGGCCTGTAAGGACAACAA
>NW_027991482.1:0-201 GCF_054177405.1 Leptonychotes weddellii
ATAACTAAGTAAGAAAGGTGTTACTATTGTATGTTTCCTTAAAAAGGAAATAACCTGATTATTATTGCCAATTTTATATGTAAGAAATGGTGATTCTAAAAAAAAAAAAAAGTGCTGATTCGGATTTGTCCAAGGTTAGTGTTAGAGACAGGAAATGCATTTTCTTTCTTTCTTTCTTTCTTTTCTCTCTTTTAAAGATTT
>NW_027991483.1:0-201 GCF_054177405.1 Leptonychotes weddellii
TTATTTTTTTTTTATTCTTATGTTAATCCCCATACATTACATCATTAGTTCTAGATGAAGTGTTCCATGATTCATTGTTTGTGCATAACACCCAGTGCTCCATGCAGAACGTGCCCTCCTCAATACCCACCACCAGGCCAACCCATCCTCCCACCCCCCTCCCCTCTAGAACCCCCAGCCTGTTTTTCAGAGTCCATCGTC
>NW_027991484.1:0-201 GCF_054177405.1 Leptonychotes weddellii
TTTATTTATTTATTTATTTTTATTCTTATGTTAATCCCCATACATTACATCATTAGTTTTAGATGTAGTGTTCCATGATTCATTGTTTGTGCATAACACCCAGTGCTCCATGCAGAATGTGCCCTCCTCAATACCCACCACCAGGCTAACCCATCCTCCCACCCCCCTCCCCTCTAGAACCCTCAGTTTGTTTTTCAGAGT
>NW_027991485.1:0-201 GCF_054177405.1 Leptonychotes weddellii
TTTTTTTTTTTTTTTTTAAGATTTTATTTATTTATTTGAGAGAGAGAGACTGAGAGAGAGAGAGCATGAAAGGGGGAAGGGTCGGAGGGAGAAGCAGACTCCCTGCCGAGCAGGGAGCCCGATGCGGGACTTGATCCAGGGACTCCAGGATCATGACCTGAGCCGAAGGCAGTCGCTTAACCAACTGAGCCACCCAGGCGC
>NW_027991486.1:0-201 GCF_054177405.1 Leptonychotes weddellii
TCGGGGTTTCCACCCCAGGGGGCTGCAGTTCACCGGCGGGACCCCAGCGCACCGGGTTTCCATCTGGGAGGCTGTAGTTTGCTTGCACGGGACCGTCGCTCCGGGTTTCTGTCCGGGCGGCTGCCGTTCGCATGCACGCGACCCCGCCGGTCTGGTTTTCCACCCCATGGGCTGCCCTAAAGTCCTGTCCTGCCGCTACGG
>NW_027991487.1:0-201 GCF_054177405.1 Leptonychotes weddellii
GAACGGGGCCCACAGACAATGGGGTAAAAATGCCTGCCTTCAAAACCAGGTCAAGAATAAATAGGCCTGTCCATCAAGGATGTTTCCATGCCCCCAATGTCACCTGAACTTTTCATAACACCAAGCTCAACATCTCTAAAACAAAGCTGACCATTGTTCAATTCTGGCAGGCTTGGATTTCAAGGACTCCTGATCTCTCAT
>NW_027991488.1:0-1036 GCF_054177405.1 Leptonychotes weddellii
GCCGAGCAGGGAGCCCGATGCGGGACTCGATCCAGGGACTCCAGGATCATGACCTGAGCCGAAGGCAGTCGCTTAACCAACTGAGCCACCCAGGCGCCCAATAATTTTTAATAATAGATATTGCTAAGCTTATTTTGAAAAATAGTCTCTAATTTAGAATTTATTTTTGTAGCATTTTATGTATTATGTCATGCTTCAGAGTCTTTGGTGGTATCATAAACTCTCCCAAAAGTAGTCCCAAGCATACACAGAATTCACATGAGCTTTGAAAGTTGTGTTTGAGGAAGACCTAACCCCCTTTTTGATTGAGATCATGTTTGCAGTTTCCTTTGTTTAAAATATGCCTAAGAATTCTACTTCTACTGCAAAAATAAATGATAAATTATTTATACATACCAATTATTTATTATTATTTATGCAAAGCTTGTCACATTATGCATGCATAAGGGGATTAAATCACCGTTAACCCACAATGCCTTTAGGGGCATTATATGATGGGCAAAAGGTGGCACGTGGTTATTACCATTGGCAAATATATGCGTCAGGAGCCTGCACTTTGTTTATGTACATTGCTGCCCTGATATACTTAATAGGAAGGAAAATACGATACCAGAACTGTATCAACCAATAACGCTCATCCAACTAATTCTAAATTCGATTATCTCCGCATTAAATAAATAACTCAGGAAAAGAAGGAGCTGTTACAGTGCCATGTGCATTGTAATGTAGACATAAAAATGCCCGTTAGTTTAAGCTTGAAACTAAAAGAAACAGACGAGCTCAACTTAGGGAAAAAAAAGTGTACTTTTCCTAAGGCGATGCTTTTGTCATATAATAGCGACATATTACAATCGGGAAAGAAAGATAAATCAGGAAAATACCATGATATTGGGGCTTGTCATGGTGCTTCCTGATAGCATTCTGAGTTTCAAGGCACATTCAGTGAAGGTATTTTTTTCCCCAAAATACTAATGCATATAAATGAAATTATTAGCAGCATTCATTTTTAATGGGAAGCCTAATGGAGGCTTGAGGA
>NW_027991489.1:0-201 GCF_054177405.1 Leptonychotes weddellii
AGGCTCCCTGCTGAGCAGGGAGCCCGATGCAGGGCTCAATCCTAGGACCCTGAGATCATAACCTGAGCTGAAGGCAGATGCTTTTTTTTTTTTTTTTAAGATTTTATTTATTTATTTGAGAGAGAGAATGAGAGAGAGAGAGCACATGAGAGGGGGGAGGGTCAGAGGGAGAAGCAGACTCCCCGCCGAGCGGGGAGCCCG
>NW_027991490.1:0-201 GCF_054177405.1 Leptonychotes weddellii
TTTTTTTTTTTTTTTAAGATTTTATTTATTTATTTGAGACAGAGAGAATGAGAGACAGAGAGCATGAGAGGGAGGAGGGTCAGAGGGAGAAGCAGACTCCCTGCCGAGCAGGGAGCCCGATGCGGGACTCGATCCCGGGACTCCAGGATCATGACCTGAGCCGAAGGCAGTCGCTTAACCGACTGAGCCACCCAGGCGCCC
>NW_027991491.1:0-201 GCF_054177405.1 Leptonychotes weddellii
TATTTATTTATTTATTTTTTATTCTTATGTTAATCCCCATACATTACATCATTAGTTCTAGATGAAGTGTTCCATGATTCATTGTTCGTGCACAACACCCAGTGCTCCATGCAGAACGTGCCCTCCTCAATACCCACCACCAGGCCAACCCATCCTCCCACCCCCCTCCCCTCTAGAACCCTCAGTTTGTTTTTCAGAGTC
>NW_027991492.1:0-201 GCF_054177405.1 Leptonychotes weddellii
CGTGTCAATGTTGGTTCATCAGTTGTAACAAAAGTACCACTCTGCTGGGGATGTGGATAGTGGGGGAGGTTACACCTGGGTGAGGGCGGGGGGAGATGGGAAATCTCTGTATCTGCTGCTCAATTTTGCTGTAAATATGCAACTGCTCTAAAATATGAAGTCTATCAAAAAAATGTATGCAGTGCATTCTGTCAGCAGGCG
>NW_027991493.1:0-201 GCF_054177405.1 Leptonychotes weddellii
GCTTTCCAAATCCATGAGCATGGAATATGTTTCCATTTGTGTCATCTTGAATTTCTTTCATCACACTTTGTTACCAATCTTTACAGAGAACAGCTGGTTCACTTCCTTGGTTAAGTTTTTTCCTGGATATTTTATTTTTGGTGCAATTGTAAATGGAACTGTTTTCATTCATCATTTGTCCTGTTAATGTGATGTATCACA
>NW_027991494.1:0-201 GCF_054177405.1 Leptonychotes weddellii
TTAGCTTTGTACTGTAAATTTGCAAAAGGCAGTGACCAACTTTTATGCTTTTTCTCTTCCTCTTGTCCACCCTCACCAGAGAGTTTTTACATATTGGACCCTGTCTAAATGTTTATGATTATGATTTTGTGTGAACTTGGAAAAAGAGTTCTACAGGCAGTCTATAAGAGCCCCAATTAACAGGCAACTGACATCAGGAGG
>NW_027991495.1:0-201 GCF_054177405.1 Leptonychotes weddellii
CACTCTAAAACCCTGTTTGTTTCTCAGAGTCCATAGTCTCTCATGGTTCATCTCTCCCTCCAATTCCCCCCCCCCCTTTTTCCCTTCCTTCTCCTAATGCCCATTGAATCTTTAACAACATTGCCTTTGAGAATACTTTTCCTTGAAGAAAACTAAAATTTGTGTTTCTACAGCTTTTATCTGTTGAGTCCTTTTCTCCAA
>NW_027991496.1:0-201 GCF_054177405.1 Leptonychotes weddellii
TCTTTTTTTTTTTTTAAAGATTTTATTTATTTATTTGAGAGAGAGAGTGAGAGAGAGAAAGAGCACAAGAGGGGGGAGCAGGAGAGGGAGAAGCAGACTCCCTGCCGAGCAGGGAGCCCGATGCGGGACTCGATCCCGGGACTCCAGGATCATGACCTGAGCCGAAGGCAGTCGCTTAACCAACTGAGCCACCCAGGCGCC
>NW_027991497.1:0-201 GCF_054177405.1 Leptonychotes weddellii
ATCAGAAAAGCGACCACTTTCTGGAAGGTAGGACGTGCGGAGAAGTGAATCCGAGGCGATATTCGGGAGGATAGACGGCGGGGGAGGGGCCTCCGTCGGCCGCTTCTGGCAAGTGATAGAACCACGGAGCACAAAATCGGAACTTTTAAAAGTCTGCTCCGCTGAGGGACGTCACTCTGGTGGCTAAGCGGGGGGTGGAAC
>NW_027991498.1:0-201 GCF_054177405.1 Leptonychotes weddellii
TTTTTTTTTTTTTTTAAAGATTTTATTTATTTATTTGAGAGAGAGAGTGAGAGAGAGAAAGAGCACAAGAGGGGGGAGCAGGAGAGGGAGAAGCAGACTCCCCGCCGAGCAGGGAGCCCGATGCGGGACTCGATCCCGGGACTCCAGGATCATGACCTGAGCCGAAGGCAGTCGCTTAACCAACTGAGCCACCCAGGCGCC
>NW_027991499.1:0-1036 GCF_054177405.1 Leptonychotes weddellii
AGTGAATTGTTTGCTTTTTTGCTATTGAGTTGTATGAGTTCTTTATATTTATATTTTGGATATTAACTTCTTATCAGATATATGATTTGCAGATTTTTTTCCATTTGGTAGGTTGCTTTCTCATTTTGTTGATGGTTTTCTTTGCTGTACAGAAGCTTTTTAGTTTGATGTAGTCCCAAAAGTCCCATATTTGCTTTTTTTGCCTTGACATAGTCTTTTTAAACATTATTTTTAGTGACTGCATAATATTGGAAAGGTGGATATACCACTGTTAATATTATTCTATGGAAATTTAAATTGTTCTTTCCTTTTGGTTTTTCTATTACAGATATTATTGGGAAGAGCTACTTGTATGTATTTTTTCCTTTATATTTAGAATTATTTTCTTAGAATACATTCCCCAAAGTAGAGCAGTAGAGACCTTGGCTGCAGATATCTCTGAATGAAGTCAGGTCAGGGGAAAGAAGAAAATGACAGATACCCAATGATAGTTGGTGGCTTGTGCCCCTTCTCATGTGAGACAGCCCTGGGAGCGATTTAAAGGACCGATGGTCCCACAATAGCAAATGGACATATGAGCTAGCAATATGGCCCCCATTTAAAATATCCAGGCTGGGGGTGCCTGGCTGGCTCAGTTGGTGAAGCATGCAACTCTTGATCTCAGGGTTGTGCGTTCAAGCCCCACATTAGGTGTAGAGATTACTTATACCTAAAAAAATTAAATAATTAGGGCGCCTGGGTGGCTCAGTTGGTTAAGCGACTGCCTTCGGCTCAGGTCATGGTCCTGGAGTCCCGGGATCGAGTCCTGTGTCGGGCTCCCCGCTCAGCGGGGAGTCTGCTTCTCCCTCTGACCCTCCTCCCTCTCATGCTCTCTGTCTCTCATTCTCTCTGTCTCAAATAAATAAATAAAATCTTTAAAAAAAAAATTAAATAATTAAACTTAAAAAAAAATTCTCCAGGCTAGTGTGGCAAGAGGAAAGAGAAAATAGAGAACTATTGAATTTTATTAGTGTTCAAAGAAATTAAAATTTTAACA
>NW_027991500.1:0-201 GCF_054177405.1 Leptonychotes weddellii
TCTTTTTTTTTTTTAAAGATTTTATTTATTTATTTGAGACAGAGAGAATGAGAGACAGAGAGCATGAGAGGGAGGAGGGTCAGAGGGAGAAGCAGACTCCCTGCTGAGCAGGGAGCCCGATGCGGGACTCAATCCCGGGACTCCAGGATCATGACCTGAGCCGAAGGCAGTCGCTTAACCAACTGAGCCACTCAGGCGCCC
>NW_027991501.1:0-201 GCF_054177405.1 Leptonychotes weddellii
TCCTGTCCTTAGAATGTGGGTTTCATTTGCCTTTTCTTCTCCCAGAGTTTGCTCCAAGGACATAGCATTGAGATACTGATGTGGTGTTGAAAACACCTGCATGGTATAAGTAACTAAGCCCAGTTAGGACCTCTTTATAAGCTTTTAAGATTTGGAGGGCAGGTGTGGGGATCTATTCGTCTTGCTGTCTCCCAAGACATG
>NW_027991502.1:0-201 GCF_054177405.1 Leptonychotes weddellii
CGCCTGGGTGGCTCAGTTGGTTAAGCGACTGCCTTCGGCTCAGGTCATGATCCTGGAGTCCCGGGATCGAGTCCCGCATCGGGCTCCCTGCTCGGCAGGGAGTCTGCTTCTCCCTCTGACCCTCCTCCCTCTCATGCTCTCTGTCTCTCATTCTCTCTGTCTCAAATAAATAAATAAAATCTTTAAAAATATATATATATA
>NW_027991503.1:0-201 GCF_054177405.1 Leptonychotes weddellii
AATGGACAAGTTATGTCTGCAAACCAAAACCGAGCCCTACAAGAGAGTGGCTGGTGAGCGGTGTCCCGCTGAGGGGAGCGGCGAGTGAGCCCACCAGGAGAGCCGCACTCGAATCTGAAAAGCCACCCTCCCCGGGACAGGTGTCCACATCCCAAGAGGAAAGGGCAGCACCCCGCTCAGTCACATACACCCAGCAACCGC
>NW_027991504.1:0-201 GCF_054177405.1 Leptonychotes weddellii
CTTGTCAATGTTGGTTCATCAGTTGTAACAAAAGTACCACTCTGCTGGGGATGTGGATAGTGGGGGAGGTTACACCTGGGTGAGGGCGGGGGGAGATGGGAAATCTCTGTATCTGCTGCTCAATTTTGCTGTAAATATGCAACTGCTCTAAAATATGAAGTCTATCAAAAAAATGTATGCAGTGCATTCTGTCAGCAGGCG
>NW_027991505.1:0-201 GCF_054177405.1 Leptonychotes weddellii
CGCCTGGGTGGCTCAGTTGGTTAAGCGACTGCCTTCGGCTCAGGTCATGATCCTGGAGTCCCGGGATCGAGTCCCACATCGGGCTCCCTGCTCGGCAGGGAGTCTGCTTCTCCCTCTGACCCTCCTCCCTCTCATGCTCTCTGTCTCTCATTCTCTCTCTCTCAAATAAATAAATAAAATCTTAAAAAAAAAAAAAAAAAA
>NW_027991506.1:0-201 GCF_054177405.1 Leptonychotes weddellii
TTTTTTTTTTTTTTTTTTTTTTAAGATTTTATTTATTTATTTGAGACAGAGAGAATGAGAGACAGAGAGCATGAGAGGGAGGAGGGTCAGAGGGAGAAGCAGACTCCCTGCCGAGCAGGGAGCCCGATGCGGGACTCGATCCCGGGACTCCAGGATCATGACCTGAGCCGAAGGCAGTCGCTTAACCAACTGAGCCACCCA
>NW_027991507.1:0-201 GCF_054177405.1 Leptonychotes weddellii
TTTTTTTTTTTTTTTTAAAGATTTTATTTATTTATTTGAGAGAGAGAATGAGATAGAGAGAGCATGAGAGTGGGGAGGGTCAGAGGGAGAAGCAGACTCCCTGCCGAGCAGGGAGCCCGATGCGGGACTCGATCCCGGGACTCCAGGATCATGACCTGAGCCGAAGGCAGTCGCTTAACCAACTGAGCCACCCAGGTGCCC
>NW_027991508.1:0-201 GCF_054177405.1 Leptonychotes weddellii
GCGGTCTTCATATCATTCCATTTAATCTTCAAAATAACCCATGAATAAAACACTATTCCTCATTTGAGGAAATTACAAGCTGAAAAACAAGCCCAAGGACACACAACTACTAACTGCTAATGTTAGAACTAGAACACACTTCCTTTGACTATGAATCCACTGTCCTCTGTCCAATTTATTTTTGTATATGACCCTTGATAT
>NW_027991509.1:0-1036 GCF_054177405.1 Leptonychotes weddellii
ACATCGATGCGAGGACCACACAGGGCCTGGCTGACGCCAGAAGGATGCCTGCAGTCCCCTCTGCCCAGCGTGACAGGTTAGTGCAGGAGGGCAAACAGCCAGCAGCTGGAGTCATGTCGTCATTATGAAGCATGGCTCAGGCATTTTCCAACAGTCTGTTTTGACTTCTTTTACTTGGAGTTAAAAGAAGCCCTTGAGTTACGGCCTGAGCAGGGCCGGTCCCGGAGGCTCTGATGACGTTTGGGTTGACTCTCCTGGGACCTTGCAGGACATGCAAAGAGCCTGCATTCGTCTGCACGGATCCTTCTGTGTTGTCCACACCGGCCAGGGACAACTTCCAGCTGTCAGCTCTTAGGACTGGCTGCGCCACGTTCACTGGGGGACATGGTGTCACCGCCTTAGGCGTGTTGGCCGTCCACCCAGGCAGATGTCAACAGTAACAGTTGCAGGTAAGGATGTGTTCAAGCACTTCACCCAATTATGCCTTTTGCTGTTACAATCATGTAGTCAGGTAAGTGCTGTTAACCCATTTCACACTTGAGAAAACCGAAGCAGCAGGTGGTCGGGCAATAACTGAGCCAGGGTCCCAGGGATGGTCAAACCGGCTAATCCAGTTTGTGCACTTGAGCAGTGTTTAACTCGCGCTGCACATTCAAATTGCCCGAGGAGAGGTTTCTAAATATCTGGGCCTGAATTCCCCCTCAGACTCCAGAAACCTTGATGGTGGTTGGTGGTCACAGTGGGTGGTGAGCCCCACGTGCGGCGGAGGCGAGCAGCACCGGTCTGACTGCATCCGCGTCCTCTTCGGTGCCCCGTGGTTCTGCTGGCTTCCAGAGCATTCCCGCACTTAGCTTGTCTACTGTGTGCTCTCAGCAGCCGACGTCAAAGCCCCAGGGAAGGGTCAGCATCTTTGCTGCCTTTTTCTCAGATGCAAGAGTGAAGTCTAAGCTAAGGCGAGTCAGCTAGAGGGAACTGCAGGCATCAGGGGGAAAGAAACACATTCACTGTGATTCTCAATCATTTTCAGGCCAACTGC
>NW_027991510.1:0-201 GCF_054177405.1 Leptonychotes weddellii
AGAGCTTCCCAGGAGGCACACACACGTGAATTAGTTCTAATGGTGGGGCTGTGGCTTTGAGATGCTTCATACTGGGGGCGTCGTGAGTCCCCTCACTCCCACTTGCCAAGCCCTTTCCATCCCCGGGTCTCTCCCTCTACCACCAAGAGCATCATCCAAGCCTCCCGCAGCATCTTCTGCCTGGACTATGGAAAAGACTCC
>NW_027991511.1:0-201 GCF_054177405.1 Leptonychotes weddellii
AAACAAGTTTATCTGTGAATTTGAGTTTTTCTTTTGCTTGAGTAAATAAGAATGGAATTGCTGAGTCATACGGTAAAGAGTATGTTTAATTTATAAGAAACTGCCAAACTTTTCTAAAGTGGCTGTACAATTCCACATTGCCTTCAGTACTGCCTGAGGGCTCCGGTTACTCCTCATTCTTGCCAGAACTTGGTACTGCCG
>NW_027991512.1:0-201 GCF_054177405.1 Leptonychotes weddellii
TTTTTTTTTTTTTTAAAGATTTTATTTATTTATTTGAGACAGAGAGAATGAGAGACAGAGAGCATGAGAGGGAGGAGGGTCAGAGGGAGAAGCAGACTCCCTGCCGAGCAGGGAGCCCGATGCGGGACTCGATCCCGGGACTCCAGGATCATGACCCGAGCCGAAGGCAGTCGCTTAACCAACTGAGCCACCCAGGCGCCC
>NW_027991513.1:0-201 GCF_054177405.1 Leptonychotes weddellii
TTTTTTTTTTTTTTAAGATTTTATTTATTTATTTGAGAGAGAGAGAATGAAAGACAGAAAGCATGAGAGGGAGGAGGGTCAGAGGGAGAAGCAGACTCCCCGCTGAGCAGGGAGCCCGATGCGGGACTCGATCCCGGGACTCCAGGATCGTGACCTGAGCCGAAGGCAGTCGCTCAACCAACTGAGCCACCCAGGCGCCCC
>NW_027991514.1:0-201 GCF_054177405.1 Leptonychotes weddellii
AGGTACTTCTTCAGGATAAATTCTTAGAAGTATGATTGCTGAGAAAAAGATAAATATATATGTTTGTTTAGATATTGCCACATTCTTTATGGGAGTGATGACATCTTGCATTACCATCAACAGACTTACAAAGAGAGTATATTGTCAAGTTTTTGAACTTTTTCCTAATCTGAAATGTGAGAAATGGTTTTGTAATAGGAT
>NW_027991515.1:0-201 GCF_054177405.1 Leptonychotes weddellii
TTGGGCGCCTGGGTGGCTCAGTTGGTTAAGCGACTGCCTTCGGCTCAGGTCATGATCCTGGAGTCCCGGGATCGAGTCCCGCATCGGGCTCCCTGCTCGGCAGGGAGTCTGCTTCTCCCTCTGACCCTCCCCCCTCTCTTGTGCTTGCTCTCTCTCATTCTCTCTCTCTCAAATAAATAAATAAAAAAATCTTTAAAAAAA
>NW_027991516.1:0-201 GCF_054177405.1 Leptonychotes weddellii
AAATAAAAAATAAAATGGGGGAAATAAAAAAAATAAAGGGGATCATAACACAACATAATAAAATAAAATTAAAAAATAAATTTTATTGAAATAAATATAAAAAATAAAATGGGGGAAATAAAAAAAATAAAGGGGATCATAACCATGTTCACGGTTGTCGTGTGGATAGAATGAGATTCTGTCTACGAAATAGCTGGTACT
>NW_027991517.1:0-201 GCF_054177405.1 Leptonychotes weddellii
GCGGGCGCCTGGGTGGCTCAGTTGGTTAAGCGACTGCCTTCGGCTCAGGTCATGATCCTGGAGTCCCGGGATCGAGTCCCGCATCGGGCTCCCTGCTCGGCAGGGAGTCTGCTTCTCCCTCTGACCCTCCCCCCTCTCATGTGCTCTCTCTCATTCTCTCTCTCTCAAATAAATAAATAAAATCTTTAAAAAAAAAAAAAG
>NW_027991518.1:0-201 GCF_054177405.1 Leptonychotes weddellii
GTGGTGGGTATTGAGGAGGGCACGTTCTGCATGGAGCACTGGGTGTTGTGCACGAACAATGAATCATGGAACACTTCATCTAGAACTAATGATGTAATGTATGGGGATTAACATAAGAATAAAAATAAATAAATAAATGAAAAAAAATAAAAATAAAAAAAAATAAAAAAATTTTAAATTCTCAAAAACTTCCTTCAGCCT
>NW_027991519.1:0-201 GCF_054177405.1 Leptonychotes weddellii
CATGGGCGCCTGGGTGGCTCAGTCGTTAAGCGTCTGCCTTCGGCTCAGGTCATGATCCCAGGGTCCTGGGATCGAGTCCCACATCGGGCTCCCTGCTCCGCGGGAAGCCTGCTTCTCCCTCTCCCACTCCCCCTGCTTGTGTTCCTGCTCTCACTATGTCTCTCTCTGTCAAATAAATAAATAAAATCTTAAAAAAAAAAA
>NW_027991520.1:0-1036 GCF_054177405.1 Leptonychotes weddellii
TCATTTTCATGATACTGTAACCAGTAGGGACAGCTGTGTGCCCTGCAGATCATAAACATAAACGTGCCTTTGGGTGCTGAGATTTGTGTTCAGTCATAAGGTAGTCCTGCACAGAATCCAGAATGTGAATGGTAACTTTTTTCATTTTAAAAATTAGAATACAGATAAATTTGTCTTTTTTTTTTTTTTAGATTCTTATTTATTTATTTGAGAGAGAGAGAGCCAAGAGCGCGTGAGCACTGGGGAGGGGCGGAGAGAGAGAAAGAAGTAAAGCAGACTCCCCGCTGAGCAAGGAGCCTGACTCGGGGCTCTATTCCAGGACCAAGAGATCATGACCCAAGAGATCATGACCTGAGCCGAAGGCAGACGCATACCCGACTAAACCACCAGGTGCCCCTGCAGATAAAATATTTAAGTCTCATAGAGATTTCTTGGACCCTCTGGAATTCATGCTAGACCCCATTTTGAGACATACTAGTCTACTGCACTAAGAATTTGACCTTTTGATCAGAACCAGTGAGTTGTACATCTGAAGCTAATATAACGCTGGATATTATTAACTGTACTGGAATGAAAGTAACAACAAAAAAAGAACCAATGAGGTCGTTGCTATACATTTGCTAAATCAACCAGTAGGGGGAGGCGCTCTCCAGCTTGTTGGGTCTTTCATTGTTACACCGTCTGTGCCTTGAGGCCACAGATCTTCATCCACAGAACGGTATGGGAAGCTTCTGTCAAGACTTAGGGCCTGTAGGGAGTGAGGGAGTGTCTTAAAGGCTTAGATGTAACCGAGTGAGGTTTTCTTAATCTCAGGAGCCACAGAAGGGAAGCTTCCGACTTTCGAGCGCCCGTGGAGTCTTCAGACAGATAGTACGTGTAAAGTGGGCGTGCCAGACACTTAGGATTCCGTCGGAAGCTAAGCGTGTACATCACTGCTATGTATATATGATATTACCTTAGTCTGTGTTACATAGGAAGTGTTTTTGAAAAACACTACAACTTGGGGCACCTGGGTGGCTCAGTCCGTTAAGCATCC
>NW_027991521.1:0-201 GCF_054177405.1 Leptonychotes weddellii
AGAGAATCCTAAAAGCAGTTGGAAAAACCAAATTTATTATGTATAAGGGAAACCCAATAAAAATAGATTTTTTTAAATTTTTTTATTCTTATGTTAATCCCCACACATTACATCATTAGTTTTAGATGTAGTGTTCCATGATTCATTGTTTGTGCATAACACCCAGTGCTCCATGCAGAATGTGCCCTCCTCAATACCCAC
>NW_027991522.1:0-201 GCF_054177405.1 Leptonychotes weddellii
CGCCTGGGTGGCTCAGTTGGTTAAGCGACTGCCTTCGGCTCAGGTCATGATCCTGGAGTCCCGGGATCGAGTCCCGCATCGGGCTCCCTGCTCGGCAGGGAGTCTGCTTCTCCCTCTGACCCTCCTCCCTCTCATGCTCTCTGTATCTCATTCTCTCTGTCTCAAATAAATAAATAAAATCTTTAAAAAAAAAAAAAAGTG
>NW_027991523.1:0-201 GCF_054177405.1 Leptonychotes weddellii
GAATTTTCCAAACTGGGTTCTGTAGAACCATCTTCCCTAGAACATTAATAGGTTTTCTGCAGAGAGGCAAATTAGTTTAAGAAATACCACAGATTTTCTCATTCTCTTAGAGATTGATGATGCTCCTTAGCATCCAAGAGTCTTGCAGTAAAGAAACTGATTTCAATTACTTATTTATTCCAACAGCATTTATTGAGCACC
>NW_027991524.1:0-201 GCF_054177405.1 Leptonychotes weddellii
TCTACAGGGACTTCCTGCTACATGTGGCAGGTTCAACACATACCGGCTCCTTCCAACCCCCACTGAAAGGAGAGCAAAGGAATAAAGAGAAGATAAATAGATAAGGACGGAGAGAACAGTAGAAGTGACACGTGCAGGCAACAGATGTCAACAGATTTTTGGAAGATGGAAAGCAGATGGAGGAATTAGCAGAACTGAGGA
>NW_027991525.1:0-201 GCF_054177405.1 Leptonychotes weddellii
TTTTTTTTTTTTAAAGATTTTATTTATTTATTTGACAGAGAGAGACAAAGCGAGAGAAGGAACACAAGCAGGGGGAGTGGGAGAGGGGGAAGCAGGCTTCCCGCTGAGCAGGGAGCCCGATGCGGGGCTCGATCCCAGGACCCTGGGACCATGACCTGAGCCGAAGGCAGACGCTTAACGACTGAGCCACCCAGGCGCCCC
>NW_027991526.1:0-201 GCF_054177405.1 Leptonychotes weddellii
AAAAAAAAAAAAACTAATAAATGTGAATTTTTCAAAGTTGTAAACAGAAAACAATACTTTTCCTTTAGGACAACCAAAGTCAAGAAACTGAGCCTGTGAGCTAATTTCAAACTACAAACCATAGAAATGCAAGTCCAACCATCTTGTGTAATTGGAGCCAAATTCTTCCACCCCATGGTATTGTCCTGAGTATGAGAGGTA
>NW_027991527.1:0-201 GCF_054177405.1 Leptonychotes weddellii
CCGCGGCCCACACCAGCAGCAGCCTCCCCTGGGAGCTAGTTGGACACTGTGGGGGCGGCCGGCGCCGAGTCCTAGCAAGCCCTCCCGGTGATTTGATGCACCATGGTGGACAGGTGTGACCCACCGTGTAAGGGGAGACCCCTGAGCTCAGCTGGGCTCTGCTGAGAGGCAGTGAGGACCCTGGGGACAGGTGAGGCCGGG
>NW_027991528.1:0-201 GCF_054177405.1 Leptonychotes weddellii
CTTGTCTTTGCCCCCTGCTCAAAATAAAGCTGTTACCTTTCTAGCCCTGTCCGCCATGGTGCTTAGCAGCCAGGGATGCATGGTCTCAGACATGTTTACCAAGTAAAACACTGACTTGAGGGGCGCCTGGGTGGCTCAGTCATTAAGCGTCTGCCTTCGGCTCAGGTCATGATCCCAGGGTCCTGGGATCGAGCCCCACAT
>NW_027991529.1:0-201 GCF_054177405.1 Leptonychotes weddellii
GTTAATCCCCATACATTACATCATTAGTTCTAGATGAAGTGTTCCATGATTCATTGTTTGTGCATAACACCCAGTGCTCCATGCAGAACGTGCCCTCCTCAATACCCACCACCAGGCCAACCCATCCTCCCACCCCCCTCCCCTCTAGAACCCCCAGCCTGTTTTTCAGAGTCCATCGTCTCTCATGGTTCGTCCACCCCT
>NW_027991530.1:0-201 GCF_054177405.1 Leptonychotes weddellii
ATTCATTGTTCGTGCACAACACCCAGTGCTCCATGCAGAACGTGCCCTCCTCAATACCCACCACCAGGCCAACCCATCCTCCCACCCCCCTCCCCTCTAGAACCCTCAGTTTGTTTTTCAGAGTCCATCTTCTCTCATGGTTCGTCCACCCCTCCGATTTCCCCCGCTTCATTCCTCCCCTCCCGCTACCTTCTTCTTCTT
>NW_027991531.1:0-1036 GCF_054177405.1 Leptonychotes weddellii
AAAAAAAAAACATATTTGCCCAAATCACATGGCAAGTAAGGGGTAGAGCTGGAATTCAAACTCAGGCCCATTTCCCTTTAAAGCACACCATGTCTTTGCCATTGGGTTTCTGCTTTAATAAGTGCATGTTCCTAAGTAAGAAGCAAACCAGGGAGCAGGTTGAGCCACGACAAAAATACGTAACATATTCCAAGACACTAATTTTATTAAAAGACCAACGTTAAGCTGGATAAAAATATGTATAATCAGCAACCATTTAGTAAGAAAGGAGGAATATGAATACATATACTTATTTACTTACATTTTACAAAATGGAAAGATAAACCAAAAAGGCTTTTTAAAATGTTCATCCTTTGAAGAAGGGAGGAAATAAAAGGACAGGACAGGGTAGAAGGTAGACATAACTGATGATAGTTTATTTTGTAGGTTTGACTTTAGAACCATGTAAATATTTTACATAATAATACAACAAAATTAAGTAAATAAATAAGCAATCCCCCCCCAAAAAAACAAAAGCAAAATGGAACAAATAAATCTATCTATGGAGTTGGTGTCATAACCACATAGAGAGAAATTATTTCAAGTAATTTAAAACATAATAATTGACTGTACATACATTCCCTAGTGGGACATATACTAATAGAGCAAATAAATAGTGATATCAATATTCATGGAGGTTTTCAGTGTGAGAGGAACAAACAAACAAAACCAGATGGAAGATCAATGAAGACAAGTAAAATCCCCATATTCCTGGATTTAATTGGACATTTATTAATAACTTTTGATGCATTTTACCTTTTTAAAAAAATTTTCCTGGATCTGTCCATGGAAAAAGGCCAAGAAAATGACCAGCTCACTGCCAATAAGCACCCCTAGTCCCCAGACTGTGGTCTTTAAATACCACTTTGCACTAAAAGGGGACAGGACTCTTTGGGGAAATTGAAGATTCCAAGTCTGAAATAGGAAATGTAAAAAAATAATTCTGGAAATCTTCTTATCTCAGAAAGCAGAAAAGCTATTAAAGACTACTAGGGTC
>NW_027991532.1:0-201 GCF_054177405.1 Leptonychotes weddellii
ATTCTTTGGGAATAGAGAAGTTGTCAAAATGGAGAAAATGCAAACTCAGAAATATGGGTAATATGGATCCTTTAAAACTTAATTCACATGAAATTCCCAGAAGACTTTAACAAATGTTTGATGAATTATGAACATGCCAGTAAATGAGTGATTGGTTTTGAAAAATATTTAATGAAAGCTGTCAGCTTACCTATTATGGTG
>NW_027991533.1:0-201 GCF_054177405.1 Leptonychotes weddellii
CACAGGAAACAAACTGAGTGTTGTTGGAGTGGGGGGTGGGGTGGGAGGGATGGGGTGACTGGGTGATAGACACTGGGGAGGGTATGTGCTCTGGTAAGCGCTGTGAATTGTGCAAGACTGTTGAATCTCAGATCTGTACCTCTGAAACAAATAATGCAATATATGTTAAGAAAAAAAAAAGAAGAAGAAGAAGGTAGCGGG
>NW_027991534.1:0-201 GCF_054177405.1 Leptonychotes weddellii
TTTTTTTTTTTTTAAGAGAGAGCACATGCAGTGGGGGTTGGGAGCAGAGGGAGAAGGAGACAGAATCCCAAGCAGGCTCCACGCTGAGCGAACCTAATGCCGGGCTCGATCTCATAGCCCTGAGATCACTACCTGAGCCGAAATCAAGAGTCGGTCCCTTAACCAACTGAGCCATCCAGGTGCCCCCACATTTTTAGATTC
>NW_027991535.1:0-201 GCF_054177405.1 Leptonychotes weddellii
GAGGGCGCCTGGGTGGCTCAGTTGGTTAAGCGACTGCCTTCGGCTCAGGTCATGATCCTGGAGTCCCTGGATCGAGTCCCACATCGGGCTCTCTGCTCGGCAGGGAGCCTGCTTCTCCCTCTGACCCTCCCCCCTCTCATGGGCTCTCTCTCTCTCTCATTCTGTCTCAAATAAATAAATAAATAAATCTTTAAAAAAAAA
>NW_027991536.1:0-201 GCF_054177405.1 Leptonychotes weddellii
TTAATTTGTGTTTTCCTAATGGCTGTTAAGCTTCTTTTCATGAGAATATTGGATCTCTGTGTATCTTCATTTGTGAAATATCTGTACAAAACTTGTACTCATTTTTTTTTATTCTTATGTTAATCCCCATAGATTACATCATTAGTTTTAGATGTAGTGTTCCATGATTCATTGTTTGTGCATAACACCCAGTGCTCCATG
>NW_027991537.1:0-201 GCF_054177405.1 Leptonychotes weddellii
ACAAACAATGAATCATGGAACACTTCATCTAGAACTAATGATGTAATGTATGGGGATTAACATAAGAATAAAAAAAAAATAGACAATTTCTCATCTATTCACTGATGCTAAAACAATTTTAGAAAAAATTCTAAAATATGCAAAGGAAATGATAAGAATTCAGAAAAAAAACAACAAAGATAGCTCTTAAGCATTTGAAAA
>NW_027991538.1:0-201 GCF_054177405.1 Leptonychotes weddellii
ACTTTTTTTTTTTTTTTTAAGATTTTATTTATTTGACAGAGAGAGACACAGCGAGAGAGGGAACACAAGCAGGGGGAGTGGCAGAGGGAGAAGCAGGCTTCCCGCGGAGCAGGGAGCCTGATGTGGGGCTCGATCCCAGGACCCTGGGATCATGACCTGAGCCGAAGGCAGCCGCTTAACTGACTGAGCCACCCAGGCGCC
>NW_027991539.1:0-201 GCF_054177405.1 Leptonychotes weddellii
GAGACGATGGACTCTGAAAAACAAACTGAGGGTTCTAGAGGGGAGGGGGGTGGGAGGATGGGTTAGCCTGGTGGTGGGTATTGAGGAGGGCACGTTCTGCATGGAGCACTGGGTGTTATGCACAAACAATGAATCATGGAACACTTTATCTAAAACTAATGATGTAATGTATGGGGATTAACATAAGAATAAAAAAAAATA
>NW_027991540.1:0-201 GCF_054177405.1 Leptonychotes weddellii
AATTCTTAATCGCAGGAAACAAACTGAGTGTTGTTGGAGTGGGGGGTGGGGTGGGAGGGATGGGGTGACTGGGTGATAGACACTGGGGAGGGTATGTGCTCTGGTAAGCGCTGTGAATTGTGCAAGACTGTTGAATCTCAGATCTGTACCTCTGAAACAAATAATGCAATATATGTTAAGAAAAAAAAAGAAGAAGAAGGT
>NW_027991541.1:0-201 GCF_054177405.1 Leptonychotes weddellii
GTTCCATTGGACATTCTTTCCTGCTTTGTCAAAGATGAGTTGACCATAGAGTTGAGGGTCCATTTCTGGGCTCTCTATTCTGTTCCATTGATCTATGTGTCTGTTTTTGTGCCAGTACCATGCTGTCTTGATGATGACAGCTTTGTAATAGAGCTGGAAGTCCGGAATTGTGATGCCGCCGGCTTTGCTTTTCTTTTTCAA
>NW_027991542.1:0-1036 GCF_054177405.1 Leptonychotes weddellii
GTCACGCATTTGCCACTGGGATATAGGTTGTGGTCCAATGGAGCCCCCTGGTGGTTAAGATTACTCCTTTTGGATTTCCCTCCTGTCATTCATTAAAGAGCCGCAGGCTGTTATTTGACTATTCTCCACAAAATGTCTGCTGTGCAGAAGCTTTAGCTTGCGCTTCCGGAATCTCTTCCAGTTTGAGAGGGCAGTTTTTTGTTTGTGTTTGTTTGTTTGTTTCAAATCCTGGGAGTACGGTGAGGGGGAGGAGCCAGGACGGATATTAGAGGTTTTGTCACAGATAGTTACAGGGACAGTTGTAGGCTTTGAGCAGCATGATAAATGGCTGTCACTCACAGCCAGGGAGAGACTGAGCGGGTCGGAGACAAAGCTGGAGTTGGCAGGGCACGGCCAAAGGAGATGTTAGCAACTGGGGAAGATGTCATGTGTGGGAAGCGAATGAGAATTCTAGTTTTGCTACACTTTTACGATAGAGGGGAATTATAATTACCCGAGGGCTAAGTTCAGAATCTACTGGACACCACCCCACACCCTGCCAACAGAACAAAATAAAACAAAAACAAAACACCATCTTAGAAATGGGTTTGTTCTCCAGCATACTTAGATGATTTTACTCTCTTTTTCTGCGTAGCCAAAAATCAAGCATCTTTGGAACTATTATTTTTTTCCCTTTGGAACTATTATGATTATGAGTATTTAAAGAATATCAAATTGATATCGGAAGAGGAATCAGTGAAAATACACTATACCTGCACTTTCATGACCCCATTGTCTGTAGTATTTAGCTATCAGTCCTCTGCTAATCATTCCCTTTTAAGCATACATTACATTCTTGCATATTTTACCAGTGGTAATAGATTTAATGTACTTTTAAAACAAAAAAACAAAACAACAGCAACAGCAGTATATTGCCTGTGCTCCAGGCCACAAAATTTCCTCCTGAGATACATAAATGGAACATTGCTGAATGAGCTGAATGCAATGGTCTACACAATGTGGGCATTATTCCTGTTGTTAATTTGAGCTGTGTCGA
>NW_027991543.1:0-201 GCF_054177405.1 Leptonychotes weddellii
AACCAGTCAGGCACCCCTCCTATTGACAAAGGAAGCCCTTATTTGTAAACAATCCCTCTATTCAACCCTTCTTAAATTATCCTGAATGTGCCTTTTGTTTCCAATTGGGATGCTATTATCTGTGGGGATCCTTAAAGAGTCCATGCACCTTGAAAGATCTGTGCTCCATACACCTGCCTCTCTCTGGCTTATCCTTTCTTT
>NW_027991544.1:0-201 GCF_054177405.1 Leptonychotes weddellii
GGTGGCCATTCTTTTCTTGCCCCAAATTAAGATGAAAAGCTCTAATATTTTTTTTTTATTTTTTATTTATTTTTTTTTATTCTTATGTTAATCTCCATACATTACATCATTAGTTCTAGATGAAGTGTTCCATGATTCATTGTTCGTGCACAACACCCAGTGCTCCATGCAGAACGTGCCCTCCTCAACACCCACCACCAG
>NW_027991545.1:0-201 GCF_054177405.1 Leptonychotes weddellii
CCAGAGTTCTCATGACATACTATGAGCTCCTGGATCACACATAGCCTGAAGCCCCTCTCACCTAACTCTGGTCTTTTCAGTTATGAGAGCCAGTAATTTCCTTTTTTTAAAAGCCAGTTTGAACTAGATGTTCTGTCACATCAAAAAGAGTTCCCACTGATATTCTCTTTAAACCTTAATTTCTTACCTTAAAAAAGGAAG
>NW_027991546.1:0-201 GCF_054177405.1 Leptonychotes weddellii
GAGTAGATTTCTTATCCTCGGTTTACCCTCTGGGTTGGGAGGCACAGGCTAGTCAAAGCACTTAATATCTCACAGTAGGGCAGGGGCTGAGATGCAGCACAAAGGCAAATCTGGGCTCTCGCTGTTTCAGCCCAGCATGGAGACACCTCTGGGATTTGTGTCTGTTCAGTCTTGACTTAGCGCATCCCCTTGTTCCCCAAA
>NW_027991547.1:0-201 GCF_054177405.1 Leptonychotes weddellii
AATCAATTTATATCCTTTTCTCCTGTTACTCTGTCTTTATCAGTTTAATTTTCAGACCCAGCCAGGGACCCAAAGAAGGTAGAGGAAAACTTTTTCCTCCCCACACCACAAAGAAGAGTCGGGAAACCATATCCACCCCAGCTATCCCCCCAGTAGCTCAACTCCTTAGTGTATCTGCCATCCCTATTAATGGTGGCTTAA
>NW_027991548.1:0-201 GCF_054177405.1 Leptonychotes weddellii
TTCTTTTTTTTTTTTTAAAGATTTTATTTATTTATTTGAGAGAGAGAGAATGAGAGACAGAGAGCATGAGAGGGAGGAGGGTCAGAGGGAGAAGCAGACTCCCTGCCGAGCAGGGAGCCCGATGCAGGACTCGATCCCGGGACTCCAGGATCATGACCTGAGCCGAAGGCAGTCGCTTAACCAACTGAGCCACCCAGGCAC
>NW_027991549.1:0-201 GCF_054177405.1 Leptonychotes weddellii
AGTGTTCCATGATTCATTGTTTGTGCATAACACCCAGTGCTCCATGCAGAACGTGCCCTCCTCAATACCCACCACCAGGCTAACCCATCCTCCCACCCCCCTCCCCTCTAGAACCCTCAGTTTGTTTTTCAGAGTCCATCGTCTCTCATGGTTCGTCTACCCCTCCGATTTCCCCCGCTTCATTCTTCCCCTCCCGCTACC
>NW_027991550.1:0-201 GCF_054177405.1 Leptonychotes weddellii
AGGCTCCCTGCTGAGCAGGGAGCCCGATGCAGGGCTCAATCCTAGGACCCTGAGATCATAACCTGAGCTGAAGGCAGATGCTTTTTTTTTTTTTTTTAAGATTTTATTTATTTATTTGAGAGAGAGAATGAGAGAGAGAGAGCACATGAGAGGGGGGAGGGTCAGAGGGAGAAGCAGACTCCCCGCCGAGCGGGGAGCCTG
>NW_027991551.1:0-201 GCF_054177405.1 Leptonychotes weddellii
TTGTAGTTAAGATTTTAAAAGAATAGTCTTAATAGGAATATGGAAGTGAGAACGATGAAGCATGTTAGAAAAAACAACCCTCCCTCTCTTCTCCCTCTGCCTGCTTCTCCCCTGCTGTGCTCTCTTGCACTGTCAAATAAATAAATAAAATCTTTAAAAAAAATCTGCTTATTTTAATTTATCTGAGGATGGAAACGGGGG
>NW_027991552.1:0-201 GCF_054177405.1 Leptonychotes weddellii
TTTTTTTTTTTTTTTAAAGATTTTATTTATTTATTTGACAGAGAAAGACACAGCGAGAGAGGGGACACAAACGGGGAGTGGGAGAGGGAGAAGCAGACTCCCTGCCGAGCAGGGAGCCCGATGCGGGACTCGATCCTGGGACTCCAGGATCATGACCTGAGCCGAAGGCAGTCGCTTAACCAACTGAGCCACCCAGGCGCC
>NW_027991553.1:0-1036 GCF_054177405.1 Leptonychotes weddellii
ATATATATGTGGGTGTATTTTTGGATTTTCTATAATGTTGCAGTCAAACATATGTCCGTCTTTATCCAGTACCACAGCATCTATTACTGTAGCTGTATAATAATCGTTAAAATAATGAAGTATGAGTCCTATAATATTGTTCTTCTTTTCCCCAAATATTTTGACTACTCTAGGTCCTATATATTATATATATATATATATTATATTTAATAAATGTAGAGGACTATATATATATGAATTAGCTTGTCATATATACATAAGTGAAAGAAGTCAGACATAAAGAAGTACATCCTGTATTACTCCATTTATAATGAAATTCTGAAAGAGACATGGCAAAATAAGAGTGATAAAAAATAAATCACTTGTTTGTTTTTTGCTTTTGTTGCTAGTGCTGTTTGTGTTATAACCATGAAATATTTGCCAAGATTAGTGTCATGAAGGTTTTCCCCCATGTGTCCTTGTAGGAGTTTTATTGTTTCAGGTCTTATTTCAGTCTTTAATTTATTTTGAGTTGATTTTTGTGTATGGTGGTAAAATAAAGGTCCAATTTCATTTTGCATGTAGATATCCAGTTTTCCCAGTAACACTTGTTGAAGGATATTCTTTCCCCATTGTGTATTCTTGGCACCCTTGTCTAAGATCAGTTGACCATGTGTGCATGGATGTATTTCTGGGCTCCCTATTCTCTTCCATTGGTCTACATGTATGTTTTAATGCCAGTACCATAAAGTTTAGATTATTGTAGCTTTGTAATATGTTTTGAAGTCAGGTAGTATAAGCCCTCAGCTTTGTTCTTCTCAAGATGATTTTCACTATTCAGGGTCCTTTGTGATTCCATGAGAATTTTAGGATTTTTTTTTCCTTTTCCTGTACAAAATGCTATTGAGGTTTTGATAGGTTACAATGAATCTTTAGATAGCTTTGGGTAACATGGACATTTCAAAAATATTAAGTATATTAAGTCTTCCAGTACATGAACACAACATGTCTTTCCATTTGTTTGTGTCTTCTTTAATTTCTTTCATTAATGTTCTGT
>NW_027991554.1:0-201 GCF_054177405.1 Leptonychotes weddellii
AACAGTATTGAAGGATGGATTGGAGGCTGAGGTGTGCATGGTTTTCAACTCTGAAATTCTATGATTCTTTTTTTTTAAAGATTTTATTTATTTATTTGAGAGAGAGAATGAGATAGAGAGAGAGAGCATGAGAGGGGGGAGGGTCAGAGGGAGAAACAGACCCCCCGCTGAGCAGGGAGCCTGATGTGGGACTCGATCCAG
>NW_027991555.1:0-201 GCF_054177405.1 Leptonychotes weddellii
ATTTTTCCCTTCCTTCTCCTAATGTCCTCCATGCTATTCCTTATGTTCCACAAATAAGTGAAACCATATGATAATTGACTTTCTCTGCTTGACTTATTTCACTTAGCATAATCTCCTCCAGTCCCATCCATGTTGATGTAAAAGTTGGGTATTCATCCTTTCTGATGGCTGAGTAATATTCCATTGTATATATGGACCACA
>NW_027991556.1:0-201 GCF_054177405.1 Leptonychotes weddellii
ATTCTTTTTTTTTTTTTTTAAAGATTTTATTTATTTATTTGACAGAGAGAGACACAGCGAGAGAGGGAACACAAGCAGGGGGAGTGGGAGAGGGAGAAGCAGGCTCCCCGCAGAGCAGGGAGCCCGATGCGGGACTCGATCCCAGGACCCTGGGATCATGACCTGAGCCGAAGGCAGTCGCTTAACCAACTGAGCCACCCA
>NW_027991557.1:0-201 GCF_054177405.1 Leptonychotes weddellii
TCTTTTTTTTTTTTTTTAAAGATTTTATTTATTTATTTGACAGAGAGAGAGAGAGCGCGAGAGAGGGAGCACAAGCAGGGGGAGCGGGAGAAGGAGAAGCAGGCTTCCTGCGGAGCAGGGAGCCCGATGCGGGGCTCGATCCCAGGATCCTGGGATCATGACCTGAGCCGAAGGCAGACGCTTAACGACTGAGCCACCCAG
>NW_027991558.1:0-201 GCF_054177405.1 Leptonychotes weddellii
TTCTTTTTTTTTTTTTTTAAAGATTTTATTTATTTATTTGAGAGAGAGAGAATGAGAGACAGAGAGCACGAGAGGGAAGAGGGCAGAGGGAGAAGCAGACCCCCCGCTGAGCAGGGAGCCCGATGCGGGACTCGATCCCGGGACTCCAGGATCATGACCTGAGCCGAAGGCAGTCGCTTAACCAACTGAGCCACCCAGGCG
>NW_027991559.1:0-201 GCF_054177405.1 Leptonychotes weddellii
ACGTTCCATGCTCATGGATTGGAAGAACAAATATTGTGAAGATGTCAATGCTACCTAGAGCAATCTACACATTCAATGCAATCCCCATCAAAATACCATCCACTTTTTTCAAAGAAATGGAACAAATAATCCTAAAATTTGTATGGAACCAGAAAAGACCCCGCATAGCCAGAGGAATGTTGAAAAAGAAAAGCAAAGCCG
>NW_027991560.1:0-201 GCF_054177405.1 Leptonychotes weddellii
GGACGGGGCCCACAGACAATGGGGTAAAAATGCCTGCCTTCAAAACCAGGTCAAGAATAAATAGGCCTGTCCATCAAGGATGTTTCCATGCCCCCAATGTCACCTGAACTTTTCATAACACCAAGCTCAACATCTCTAAAACAAAGCTGACCATTGTTCAATTCTGGCAGGCTTGGATTTCAAGGACTCCTGATCTCTCTC
>NW_027991561.1:0-201 GCF_054177405.1 Leptonychotes weddellii
TTTTTTTTTTTTTTAAAGATTTTATTTATTTATTTGAGAGAGAGAGAATGAGAGACAGAGAGCATGAGAGGGAGGAGGGTCAGAGGGAGAAGCAGACTCCCTGCCGAGCAGGGAGCCCCATGCGGGACTCGATCCCGGGACTCCAGGATCATGACCTGAGCCGAAGGCAGTCGCTTAACCAACTGAGCCACCCAGGCGCCC
>NW_027991562.1:0-201 GCF_054177405.1 Leptonychotes weddellii
CGGAGCAAGATGGCGGAGGAGTAGGAGACCTGGATTTCGTCTCCTCTCAGGAATTCAGCTGGATAGGGATCAAACCATTCTGAACACCTACAAACTCAACAGGAGATCGAAGAAAAGAAGAGCAACAACTCTCTCATCAGAAAAGCGACCACTTTCTGGAAGGTAGGACGTGCGGAGAAGTGAATCCGAGGCGATATTCAG
>NW_027991563.1:0-201 GCF_054177405.1 Leptonychotes weddellii
TCAAATCATCAGGAAACAAATGAGTGAAAGTGGTTAGGTTTACATTTTATTGACCTTGCTAAATTATTGAAGAAATGTGCAGAGAATAGACTTTTTCCCTATTAACACAAAATTGAGATTTGCTGGGGCACCCGGGTGGCTCAGTTAGTTAAGCGTCCAGCTTGGTTTTGGCTCAGGTCATGATCTCAGGGTGGTGAGACT
>NW_027991564.1:0-1036 GCF_054177405.1 Leptonychotes weddellii
GCGCTCCTGTTCTCCAGTTTTCAATCTGAGGGTCTAAAAGGCAGATCTTGCACGAAGAAAAATGAATAGGTTTACTGATTGAAATTTGGGCGCATCGTTCCTGGACCTAGAATGAGTCTGTAGATTGCATCGAAATGAGCATGAAGGGCTTACACTCAGGCTTCTTCTCATCTATACTTCTTGACCTATGCAGTTCACTCTCTCTTCAGTGCTTTTTACACATTACAGTTCCATTCAAGTTGAAGCATAACCTTGGACAACATTCTGCCATGAGAAAGTTATGATTTTATAAACAGCTTCAGATATGTTGGCATAAAAGCCTAACAAGGAATTATAATTATTTTAGGCCTCTTGATAGTCCTTTGGCAAATTTAGATTTTTATGTCATCTCTACATTTTATGATTTTTAAATAATGTTTTACTGTTTATTGAGGACCTGCCTGTATACATTAAGCACTATTCCAAGTGCTTTATGTTTAATCATTTATTCAAGGCTCATATTAATTCTATAAGTACAATAATATTATTTTCCCTCTTTGTACCAATGATGAAACATTTCTGAGGCACAGAAATGTTAAATAGTTTCCAAGGAGCACAGAATTAGTAAATGTGATGGCAGAGATTCAAATTCAGGAAGTCTGGCTGGAGGCCCTGTGTCCGTAACCACTCGGACAATACAAATAAACACAAAGAAGCAGCCCCAAAAGGGAGAGACAATCAAAAGTTTGAAGCATTTTTAATTGGTAGTTATTTATAAGTATTACCATCGGCTTTTAACTGTTCTAAAATTCAAAGCAGTAAGACGGGGAACTAAAATTTGCAAATGCAAAAATTTACAGCTTTTTCTGTTTTGGTGAGGATAGTAGTAGATTCGTTTTAGGATTTATAAAAAAGTGATAAAAAAAAAAACACTAGAATCACGATCAGGCAAGGTAGAATTTTGTTATCAGAAGGAAGACAAAGGGAAAGCCACCAAACGCTGCATTTGTGTAGGACAGTGGCGGATCCCATCAGTGGCTGCTACCTCTTAGGGTTC
>NW_027991565.1:0-201 GCF_054177405.1 Leptonychotes weddellii
TTTTTTTTTTTTAAAGATTTTATTTATTTATTTGAGAGAGAGAATGAGAGACAGAGAGCATGAGAGGGAGGAGGGTCAGAGGGAGAAGCAGACTCCCTGCCGAGCAGAGAGCCCGATGCGGGACTCGATCCCGGGACTCCAGGATCATGACCTGAGCCGAAGGCAGTCGCTTAACCAACTGAGCCACCCAGGCGCCCCTAT
>NW_027991566.1:0-201 GCF_054177405.1 Leptonychotes weddellii
TTTTTTTTTTAAAGATTTTATTTATTTATTTGAGACAGAGAGAATGAGAGAGACAGAGAGCACATGAGAGGGGGGAGGGTCAGAGGGAGAAGCAGGCTCCCTGCCGAGCAGGGAGCCCGATGCAGGACTCGATCCAGGGACTCCAGGATCATGACCTGAGCCGAAGGCAGTCGCTTAACCAACTGAGCCACCCAGGCGCCC
>NW_027991567.1:0-201 GCF_054177405.1 Leptonychotes weddellii
TTTTTTTTTTAAAGATTTTATTTATTTATTTGACAGAGAGATAGAGAGAGAGAACAAGTAGGCAGAGAGGCAGGCAGAGGGAGAGGGAGAAGCAGGCTCCCCGCTGAGCAGGGAGCCCGATGCGGGGCTCGATCCCAGGACCCTGGGATCATGACCTGAGCCGAAGGCAGCCGCTTAACTGACTGAGCCACCCAGGCGCCC
>NW_027991568.1:0-201 GCF_054177405.1 Leptonychotes weddellii
TCATTAGTTTTAGATGAAGTGTTCCATGATTCATTGTTTGTGCATAACACCCAGTGCTCCATGCAGAATGTGCCCTCCTCAATACCCACCACCAGGCTAACCCATCCTCCCACCCCCTCCCCTCTAGAACCCTGTTTGTTTTTCAGAGTCCATCGTCTCTCATGGTTCGTCTACCCCTCCGATTTCCCCCGCTTCATTCTT
>NW_027991569.1:0-201 GCF_054177405.1 Leptonychotes weddellii
TTATTTATTTATTTATTTATTTATTCTTATGTTAATCCCCATACATTACATCATTAGTTCTAGATGAAGTGTTCCATGATTCATTGTTCGTGCACAACACCCAGTGCTCCATGCAGAACGTGCCCTCCTCAATACCCACCACCAGGCCAACCCATCCTCCCACCCCCCTCCCCTCTAGAACCCTCAGTTTGTTTTTCAGAG
>NW_027991570.1:0-201 GCF_054177405.1 Leptonychotes weddellii
CTGGGTGGCTCAGTTGGTTAAGCGACTGCCTTCGGCTCAGGTCATGATCCTGGAGTCCCGGGATCGAGTCCCGCATCGGGCTCCCTGCTCAGCAGGGAGCCTGCTTCTCCCTCTGACCCTCCCCCCTCTCATGTGCTCTCTGTCTCTCTCATTCTCTCTGTCTCAAATAAATAAATAAAATCTTTAAAAAAAAAAAAAAGA
>NW_027991571.1:0-201 GCF_054177405.1 Leptonychotes weddellii
TTTTTTTTTTTTTTTTAAAGATTTTATTTATTTATTTGACAGAGAAAGACACAGCGAGAGAGGGAACACAAATGGGGAGTGGGAGAGGGAGAAGCAGACTCCCTGCCGAGCAGGGAGCCCGATGCGGGACTCGATCCAGGGACTCCAGGATCATGACCTGAGCCGAAGGCAGTCGCTTAACCAACTGAGCCACCCAGGCGC
>NW_027991572.1:0-201 GCF_054177405.1 Leptonychotes weddellii
ATTGTGATGTTTTCATTTTAATATTATGAAAGGGACTAAGATGCTGGTTTATAATTTGAAGAGCACTAGGCAGTATATAATCTCTTTTCTAATTGTACAAAACAAAGGAAATAAACAAGTACTTATTAGAATAGCAATAAAATCAGAGGCAGGCTCCAGCATCTGGGCTATTTTATTAATAGGGGCACTCATTTTAAGGCG
>NW_027991573.1:0-201 GCF_054177405.1 Leptonychotes weddellii
TTTAGGGGCGCCTGGGTGGCTCAGTCGTTAAGCGTCTGCCTTCGGCTCAGGTCATGATCCCAGGGTCCTGGGATCGAGCCCCGCATCGGGCTCCCTGCTCCGCGGGAAGCCTGCTTCTCCCTCTCCCACTCCCCCTGCTTGTGTTCCCTCTCTCGCTGTGTCTCTCTCTGTCAAATAAATAAATAAAATCTTTAAAAAAAA
>NW_027991574.1:0-201 GCF_054177405.1 Leptonychotes weddellii
GCCCGCGGGCGCTGCAGCTCCCCCCGGGGCAGGAGACTCGTCCTCAGGGCCCAGGAGGAGAGCTCTTCTCCCCCAGCAAGGCTGCCTCTGCTCAGGGGCTCCGGCCCAGGCGGCCCTGCGCTCAGTGGACAAGCGAGCTGAGAGCGGGAGGGTCGGCACCTGACCGAGGGCTCAGGTGTGAGCTCGTTAACTTGCTGACGT
>NW_027991575.1:0-1036 GCF_054177405.1 Leptonychotes weddellii
AAAAAAAAAGGAAAAAAAGAAAAAAGGCGAAAATCTCTGAGCTGAGGTAATCTAATTTCACAGTTCAAACGTGGAAACCTAATAGCGAGGTCTCCAGTACTCCACAGAAGTCGAATATGAGTATTAGCCACACACATACCTATCTCTTGCCTACTTCAGGAGGTGGTACATTGCTGAAGTTATAAACATACAGCTCTGGAGCAAGAATATCTAGTTGAGCCTTGGCTCATCAGATTTCAGCTAAGCTCACCTTTACTAGCCTCTATAAAATGTGGATAACAACAACTAACTACCAGCCTCATGGAGTTACTGAAAGAATTAAATGAGATAATGCCCGTCAAATGCTTAACTCAATAAATGTAAACTTTCATTATATAATATTATCATTATATAAAATAAATAAAATAAAATTTAATTGAAAGACTATGCAATTTCTTCCTGGTTTCATCTTGTTGAACATTTGATATAAAAGCAAGTACACAACCACCCAGATAAAACTAGGTATAATTCCCCATCATAAAGATAAAAGTATCTTCAGTGAGTCTGTAAATTTAGAAGATCATGAGTGAAGAAATAACAAGTTTATCAAAATAAACTGATTCAAAATAAAAATAACCATTTGCTAAAATTCCAAAATTATGCATAACAGAGAAACGTCTAGTTTTTGGAAGATTCTGGAATAATTCGCGGAGTATTTAGACTCATGAATTAATCGTATTGTTAAATTTCAGCATCAGCCTTATCCTGATATTTGCTGCTTTAAATCTGTGGGGTGAAATCTGTTTCTGATTCTATTTTATACAATGGTCCCAGCATTGCCATTACTAAGAAGAAATATAGCAATAACATTAGTATTACGTATTTTACTACTATGATGTATTTTACTACTGCTATTTTATACTTTAATAGAAATGTATTTTATCCCTGGGGATGTTATCTATAAAACTATGATGTATCTAAAGATAAGAATGTATCTTGTAAGTCAAACAGAGAAAGATATGTATCATATGATCTCACTGATATGAGGAATTCTTAA
>NW_027991576.1:0-201 GCF_054177405.1 Leptonychotes weddellii
AGCCAGTCAGGCACCCCTCCTATTGACAAAGGAAGCCCTTATTTGTAAACAATCCCTCTATTCAACCCTTCTTAAATTATCCTGAATGTGCCTTTTGTTTCCAATTGGGATGCTATTATCTGTGGGGATCCTTAAAGAGTCCATGCACCTTGAAAGATCTGTGCTCCATACACCTGCCTCTCTCTGGCTTATCCTTTCTCT
>NW_027991577.1:0-201 GCF_054177405.1 Leptonychotes weddellii
TCTTTCTCTGACTGATTTGTTTCGCTTCCCATAATATACTCTAGCTCCATCTACATTGTTGCAAAGGGCAGGATTTCATTCTTTTTGATGGCTGGGTAATATTCCATTGTGTATATACATATACCACTTCTTCTTTATCCATTCATCAGTTGATGGACATTTGGCCTCTTTCTATAATTTGGCTATTGTTGATAATGCCAC
>NW_027991578.1:0-201 GCF_054177405.1 Leptonychotes weddellii
GTGAGCCCAGAGCAAGGCTGGTCAGGGGGCAGGGGCAGAGGACATGAGGCAGAGGAGGGGTAAAGAGCCAGGAGACCAAGGCGGCCCACTTCCTCTGACACTTTGAGTAATGTAAAGGACATTCAAACTGGGCCCTCAGAGGAGAGGAATGTGTTCAGCTCCCAGATACCATCCACTAACTTTGGTTAACTTTTTCACAGT
>NW_027991579.1:0-201 GCF_054177405.1 Leptonychotes weddellii
AGTGGACAAGTTATGTCTGCAAACCAAAACCGAGCCCTACAAGAGAGTGGCTGGTGAGCGGTGTCCCGCTGAGGGGAGCGGCGAGTGAGCCCACCACGAGAGCCGCACTCGAATCTGAAAAGCCACCCTCCCCGGGACAGGTGTCCACATCCCAAGAGGAAAGGGCAGCACCCCGCTCAGTCACATACACCCAGCAACCGC
>NW_027991580.1:0-201 GCF_054177405.1 Leptonychotes weddellii
TCTTTTTTTTTTTTTTTAAAGATTTTATTTATTTATTTGAGAGAGAGAATGAGATAGAGAGAGCATGAGAGGGGGTAGGGTCAGAGGGAGAAGCAGACTCCCTGCTGAGCAGGGAGCCCGATGCGGGACTCGATCCTGGGACTCCAGGATCATGACCTGAGCCGAAGGCAGTTGCTTAACCAACTGAGCCACCCAGGCACC
>NW_027991581.1:0-201 GCF_054177405.1 Leptonychotes weddellii
GTGGTCTTCATATCATTCCATTTAATCTTCAAAATAACCCATGAATAAAACACTATTCCTCATTTGAGGAAATTACAAGCTGAAAAACAAGCCCAAGGACACACAACTACTAACTGCTAATGTTAGAACTAGAACACACTTCCTTTGACTATGAATCCACTGTCCTCTGTCCAATTTATTTTTGTATATGACCCTTGATTT
>NW_027991582.1:0-201 GCF_054177405.1 Leptonychotes weddellii
TGCGGAGAAGTGAATCCGAGGCGATATTCGGGAGGATAGACGGCGGGGGAGGGGCCTCCGTCGGCCGCTTCTGGCAAGTGATAGAACCACGGAGCACAAAATTGGAACTTTTAAAAGTCTGCTCCGCTGAGGGACGTCACTCCGGTGGCTAAGCGGGGGGTGGAACCCTCCGGGACAGTGTGGTCTCAGGACCCTCGGGGT
>NW_027991583.1:0-201 GCF_054177405.1 Leptonychotes weddellii
TTTTTTTTTTTTTAAAGATTTTATTTATTTATTTGACAGAGAGAGAAATAGCGAGAGCAGGAACACAAGCAGGGGGAGTGGGAGAGGGAGAAGCAGGCTTCCTGCCGAGCAGGGAGCCCGATGTGGGACTCGATCCCAGGACCCTGGGATCATGACCTGAGCCGAAGGCAGACGCTTAACGACTGAGCCACCCAGGCGCCC
>NW_027991584.1:0-201 GCF_054177405.1 Leptonychotes weddellii
GGGGGGGGGGGTCCCTCCCTTGTAATTGTCTCTGGTTCTGCCCACGTGACTTCCGCTGCCCGAGCCTCCTTCTCTGTTTGGCTCTTAGACTCTCCAAACAAGATGTAAAGGCAGAACATATGCAGAAGGCATAATTAGAACACTCGGATTTGTTTAACTTCATCCCTGCAATTTCTCAAGTGTTCTTGCAATTAAAAGAAT
>NW_027991585.1:0-201 GCF_054177405.1 Leptonychotes weddellii
TCTGGCACAGTTGTAACATAAATTGCACCTCTCCCATGCCCAGTTTTGGGGTGTTAGATTAAATGAGAGCTAGATTGGAAAGTAAAGTGGCCTCATGAAGAGTGTGGGCTTGGACGCCCTGGTGCCTGAGTTCAAATCCCTGCTATTTGACCTCGAAGCCTCCATTATCCCATCTGTTCAATGGGGGCAATAGTACCCACT
>NW_027991586.1:0-12190 GCF_054177405.1 Leptonychotes weddellii
ATGAGAGAGTTGTTGCTCTTCTTTTCTTCGATCTCCTGTTGAGTTTGTAGGTGTTCAGAATGGTTTGATCCCTATCCAGCTGAATTCCTGAGAGGAGACGAAATCCAGGTCTCCTACTCCTCCGCCATCTTGCTCCGCCCCCCGTAACATCTATTTTAAAAAGCTTTATTGAGGTTTAATTGACACAAAGTGCGCATCTTTAAAGTGTGTACGTTGATAAGTTTTGACATGTACCACCTATACAAATACCACTACAATCAAGATAAAGAGCATATACAGAACTCTCAGAAGTTTCTTTTTAATCCTTGGTAATCTACCCTTCCAGTCCTTCCACCCCTTTCACCCTTCCCTGATCCCACAGGCAACCACCAGTTTTCCTTTTGTCTCTGTAGATTAGATTGCATTTTCTACTATTTTATATCAATGACATCATGGATTATATGCTCTTTATGTCTGGGCTTTCACTCAGCATTATAATATTGAGATTCATCCATACTGTTACATGTATCTTAGTTCATTGCTGCTATGGCTGAGGAGTATTCCAATGTACAGATATAATTTGCTTATTATATCCATTTACATGTTGCTGGACATTGGGTTTTTATAAGATCTGGTTATTATGAATAATCTGCTATGATCACTCTTGTAAAAGTCATTGTGTAGACAGGAACTTTTATTTGTCTTGGGCAAATAAAGTGGAATGGAATATCTGGTCTTCGGGAAGGTATGTGTTTAACTTTTTAAGAATGCCCAACAGTTCCATTTGGTTCGCATTTTCAACATTGGTATGGTCAGTCTTTTTAACTTCAGTTATTTTATTTGTAGTGTAGCTCTGTGTAGCGTTAATTTCAATTCCTCTAATAACTGATGATTTTTTAATATCTTTTCATGTAATTATTTGCTTTTCATAGATCTTTCATGAAGTGTCTGTTCAAATCTTTTGCCCATATTTTCTCTGGGATATTTGTTTTCTTAATTGAAAGTTCTTTATATACAAATCCTTTACTATTATTATTTGCAAATATTTTTTTCATCTCTGGCTTATCTCTTTGTACTCTGAAGGTGTGTCTTTTAAAGGGCAAGAAGTGCTTAATTTTTAAAAAGTCCATTTATCAATTTTTCTTTTATGGATTGTGATTTTTAGTGTCATATCTAAGAAATCTTTACCTAACTCAGTCACAATGAGTTATGCCCTCCCTTAGAATTTTTTTTTAAGTCCTACATTTTACATGTAGGTCTATGATCCATTTTGAGTTAATATATCTATATGGTACAAGATATGGATCCAAGCTTATGTTTTTGTAAACTGTTCCAGAACCATTTATTGAAAAGAATTTCTTTTAAAAAAAAAAAAAAGAAGAAGAAGAAAGAATTCTTTTTCTACTCAGTTACTTTTGAACTTTGAAGAAAATCGATTGGCCATATGTATGTCAGTGGGTATATTTCTTCACTCTCTTCTGTTCCAATGATCTGTTGTTCATCTTTGCAGCAATACCACAATGGTTTGACTGTCATTTATTTATAATGAGTAGTAAATTCAGATAGTCTAAGTCCTCCAACATTATTCTTTTTCTTTTTTTTTTTTTGGAAAAGATTTTATTTATTTGAGAGAGAATGGGAGAGAGAGAGCCCAAGAGGGGGGAGGGTCAGAGAGAGAAGCAGACTCCCTGCTGAGCAGGGAGCCCGATGTGGGACTCGATCCCGGGACTCCAGGATCATGACCTGAGCTGAAGGCAGTCGCTTAACCAACTGAGCCACCCAGGCACCCCCAACATTATTCTTTTTCAAAGTTATCTTGACTATTTTAGATCTTTGGTGTTTCCTATCAATTTTAGGCTATTTTCAGTTTTTGCCAAAAAAAAAAATTATATAAAGTCCGCAGAAATTTGGATTGATACTGCAGTATCCCTCTCCCCTTTATCCATGGGGAATATGTGCCAAGACCCCTGATGGATACCTGAAACTGCTGATGGTACTGAACCATATATATTGTTTTCCCTGTACATACATAACTATGATAAAATTTAATATCTAAATTAAGCACAGTAGATTAACATTAATAACTAATAATAAAATAGAATTATAATATACTATAATAAAAGTTATATGAATGTGGCCTCTCAAAATATTTTATTATACTGTACTCACCCTTCTTGTGATCATGTAAGATGACAAAATCCCTACATGATAAGTTGAAGTGAAGTGAATGATGCAGACATTGTGATGTAGTGTTAGGCTACAGTTGAGCTTTTAATATATGTCAGAAGTAGGATCATCTCCTCCTGGACCACAGGTGACTGGGAGTAACCGAAACTACTAAAAGTGAAACCGTGGATAAGGGGCAACTTCTGTACATTGACTCTGTAAATCAGTGTGGGGATAGTTAACATCCTAACAATATTGAGTCTTTGAACCCATGAACTCTGTGTCTGTGTGTTTGTGTGTCTGTTTATTTTTTCACCACGTGTTACAGTTTTCATTATACTTCTTTTGTCAGATATCTAAGTATTTCATTTTGTGATTTATCACTGGTACTTTTTTATTTCAATTTTTTTTAAGAAATGAAGTATTTATTTATTTTTAAAGATTTTATTTATTTATTTGACAGAGAGAGAGCACAAGCAGGCAGAGGCAGAGGGAGAAGCAGGATCCCCACTGAGCAGGGAGCCCAACTCAGGGCTCCATCCCAGGACCCCAGGATCATGACCTGAGCTGAAGGCAGCCATTTAACCAACTGAGCCACCCAGGCGCCCCTCAATTTCTGATTGTTGTTTGCAAATATATAGAAATACAGTTGACTTTTGTATATTAATCTTGTGTTCTGCTACCTAGCTCAACTGATTAGTTCTACTTGTTTTTTTCTAGATATTATAGGGTTTTCTAAATAGGTGGCCTTATAATTTATGAATAAAGACGGTTTTACTTTTTTCTAATCTGGATACCTTGATTGTTTTTCTTCTCATTTGCAATGGCTAGAACCTATAGTACAATGTTGAATGGAAGTGGTGAAAGCATACATCCTTGCCTTGTAGAAACAAGGATCTTAGAAGAACAACATTCAGTCTTTCATCATTAGTATGATGTTTGTTGTAGGTTTTCTGTAGGTGCCCTATATCATGTTGAGAAAGTTCCTACTATTCCTAGTTTGCTGAGAGTTTAGATCCAAATTGGATTTTGTCAAATAATTTTTCTTTCTTGATTGAGATGATTATATGGTTTTCCTGTTTTTATTAATCTACTGAATCACACTGATTTATTTTAAAATATTAAAGCAACTTTGCATTCCTGCAGTAAACCCTAGTTGGTCATAATTTTTATCTTTTTTATGTACCCACAGTCTTCACTTTGCAAGGTGCTTTGGTCACTGAAACATGTCCATATCAGAGCCATGTCCTCTCTGTGCATGGTTCTCTGGCAAATCATGAAGCAGAGACATGGTTCCAAAATGTACAAGTTTCAGTGAACACTGTACTGTGCAAAGCAAAATCCGAAAGTACTGTTAGATTCAATTTACTAGAATTTTGTTAAAATACTTCCATCTGTGTTCATGAGGAATATTAGTCTGTAGTTTTCTTGTGATGTCTAATTTTCATGTATAATTCAGTGTCAGAGAATGAGTCGGGAAGCGTGTCTCCCTCATCTCTTTTCTGAGGAGTTTGTGTAGAATTGGTATTATTTCTTCTCTAAATATTTAGTAGAATAATAAGTGAAGCCATCTGGGCCTGAATTTTTTCAGACTTTTTTAGAAGATATAAAACTATAATTTCAATTTCTTTCTTTATCCATTTCATCTTCAGTGTGCTTTGGTAACTTGTGAGTTCCAAGAAATTTGTTCATTTCATCTAATTTATCAATTACATTGGTACAAAGTTTTTTGTGACATTCCTTTATTATCTTTTAATACCAGTAAACTCTGTAGTTGTGTAACCTCTCTCATTCACCATAATTGTACTTTGTGTCTTCCCCCATTTTAGTTGAAGGTTTATCAGTTTTAAAATTTTCTTCAGAAAGAACCATATTTTGGTTTCATTGATTTTCTCTGTTGTTTTTGTTTTCTATTTCATTACTTTGCTCTGTGTTGTTATTCCCTTTCTTCTGCTTATTTCACATTTCATTTGCTCTTCTATTTCTAGTTTCTTAGGAAAGAAACTGAGGTCATTGTTTTGAGACTTTTCTTCTTTTCTAATAAAGTACTTAGTGCTATAAATTTGCCTCTAAAAACTATTTTAGTGACATACTACAAATGCTTGATATGTGTGTGTTCATTTTCATCAAGTTCAAAGTACTTTGTAATTTCCTTTTTGATTCCTTCTTTTACTTACTCATAGGTTTTTAGTAGTAGTGTTTCATTTAATATCCAATTATTTGGAGATTTTTTGCATGTTTTTATTAATTTCTTTTCTTCAGCTTTATGAGATATAACTTACATATAACATTATGTAAATTTAAGGTGTACAGTGTGATGATAAACATCATCATGCATGTATATTGCAAAATGTTTACTCCATTAAGGTTAGTTAACATCCTTCTTCTCATGTAATTACCATTTTCTTGTTCATGTTGTTATAGTGAGAACATTAAAACTTTATTCTCATAACAACTTTCCATATACAATATGGTATTGTTAACTGTAGTCACCATGCTGTACATTAGATCCCCTGAATTTAATTATCTTATAACTGAAAATTCCACCCCTGGCAACTACCATGCTACTCTCTAAATTCACTGTTTTTAGATTCTACATATAAGCTCAAATAGGATTTGTCTTTCTGTGTCTGCTTTATTTCATTTAGCATAATCTCCTCTGGGTTCATCCTTGTTGTTTCAACTGTCTCTTTCTTTTTTAAGGCTCAATAATATTCCAGTGTACAGACACACACACACACATGCATGCCACATTTTCTCTATCCATTCATCAACTGATGGACATTTAGATTGTTTCCATATTTTGGCTATTGTAAATATTACTGCAGTGAACACAGAACTTCAAATATCTCTTTGAGATTCTGATTTTAGTTCCTTCAATATCTACCCAAAAAGTGGGATTGCTGTATCATGTGATGGTTCTGCGTTTAATTTTTCTGAGGAGCCTCCATACTGCTTGCTATAGTTGCTGCCCCGATTTACACTCCCGCCAGCAGTGTTGCCTTTTCCCCTTCCTGCCTTTTTTTGAATTAGGTGAGCATATTTTATGATTCCATTTTGTCTTTTTTGTTTATTAACTATAAATCTTAACATTTTAGTGGATGCATCTTTAAATTATCCCAGTCTGTCTTCAAACAATATCGCACCACTTCACTTCCAGTTGGAGAACCGTACAACAGCACATTTTCATTTCCCCCCTCCTGGCCTTGGTGCTGCCATTTCACACACGTTATATCTCCCTATGTCATTCACATCACACTGTGTTTAAGTATCAGTTATCTTTAAAGAGGCTTCAATAATAAGAAAAAATATTTTTTATCTTCCCACATATTTAACATGTTCACTGCTCTTCGTTCCTTTGTGTAAATGTAGTATTCATCTGGTTTCATTTTCCATCTGCATGATGGACTCACTTCAACATTTCTTACAGTGCCATGAATAAAAATATTGACATAAATGACTATGTAATGTTATAAACTTTTCAGTGAAGAACACCATAAATTTTTAAAACAAAATAAAAGGCTGGGGCAGAAGGTTTGCAATATATCAGTAGTAGCATCACATATAATAATAATAATAATAATCACAGCAAATATTGAATGTATGCCTCAGGCACTTTACTGAACTCTTTATCATGTACTTTCTCATTTAATCCTTACAACAGCCATTTGAATTAATATACTATTTTTGCCCTTATGTTACAAATAATGATATCAGAATAACAGGTAAGGTGTTAATACCCCCTAACAATCAGAGATGTCCTAAAAATCAATAATTTAAAATATATACTTAAGTGCCAATTCCAAGAAGAAACACAAATAGCTGATAAATATAAAAATAATACTCAGGGACGCCTGGGTGGCTCAGTCAGTTAAGTGTCTCATTCTTGGCTTCCGTTCAGGTCATAATCTCATGGTCCTGAGATCAAGCCCCACATCAGGGCTCTACACTCAGCTCAGAGTCTGCTTGGGATTCTTTCCCTCTTCCTCTCCCCCCACCACCCCTCTACCCTCTCACACACACTCTTTCTCTTTAATAAATAAATAAAATCTTTTTTTAAAAAGTTTTTTTTAAACTAATAGCTGCTCTTATAATCAGGAGAATGAGATTTTTAAGCTACCCAACTGGCAAACATAAGAAGCAATAATACTAATATTGGCAAGAGATGGAGGATATATATACTCATACACTACTAGAAATACAAATTGGTACCTTTTTTAGAGGACCATTTAGCTTTACCTGTGGACATTTAAAATATGCATATTCTTTGACCTGATGACTATTATTTGGAAATCTTTGTACAAACTCCCAAGGGAAAATAACATTTATATGTTTGTGAATGTGTGGTATGCTGTAATGGAGAACAGTTGAAGACTGCCTATCAAAAGCAGGGTGTTAAAACTGGTGATGGCTTAGCCATATTGTGGAGTATCCATTGAAAAGAATGTGCATGTGGAGAAACAGGCAGTTTGATGGGCTGCTGGTGGGAGATATAATCTAGTACAACTTCTCTGAGGGGACTTTTCAAAATAGATATCAGAAGTCCTCATTCAGACGATATCTCTTTGCCCTGTGTATGCTATATTATTGAATGTAAGGAAATAAGTTGTAGAAAAATCTGTGTAGTAGAACCCAAATGGGTTTTTTTAAGGATATATATACTTACATATTTGTATGTTCCCAGAAGAAGGTTTGGAGAGATGTATACCTAATTATTAACAATGGTTGTCCCTGGAAAGGATGAATTTCATTTTTTTAAATGTCTCTATTACTTGAATTTTACAATAACTTTGTAAGTTTTGAAAAAAAACAGTTTTGAAAAAGATAAACTGGTTGTAACTGCCAATAACACATCAAGAGACAGACCCAAAAGAAGCAAGATCATTTCTCCTCATGGATTTCCAACCCAAATGGATCAAGGTTCTTCCTTCCTGTGGTTAAATGGAATTTCATTTATAAAAGTGAGATATTGGGCTATGCGTGTAGGGTTTAGTAAAACTTAACTGAAAATTTACAGACCCCAAGTTCCATAGTGCAAAACCAATATAGTGAGCAATGAGACAAGAGCCATGGTTCATGGCATTTATAATCTTTACAAACTCGTATGAAAAATTAAAATGACATTTTTAATTGTAAAACTGCAGTTACAGTTTCTGTTGTAGGTTGTGTTGTGTGTTTGAAATTGCAGCCATAGTTCTAATAATGAAATTCATGCACTTTGAGAAGGGAAGTTAGTGGCGCACAGTCACTGAAAAGGTTGGCGAGTATAATACATTGATTACAGAAGATGTAGAAAGGCTTCCTTTATCACATGTTCTCATGTTTTATATAATCTCCTAATAACAAAATAGGATATTCTTCATTTCTGTGAAATATCTAGTAAAATTCTTTAGCTAAAAAGGTAGGATGGTTAAATTACCTGGAAATTATGTTAGGTCTTGAGCAAAGTCACCTTAGCGTTTTTAATTGTTTTTAATTGTTATAATCTGGGAGGGTTTTTTTTCTTTGTTAATGAATTGTTCTTAGGAACTATTTGTGTTGGAATTTTTATTGAGAAAAATAATTTGAAGTCAATCATATATTTGGTACATAATGCAAATTGAAAATTTTATACATTAGGTTCCCTTACTGTATTATAAACACTAAGAAATTTTCCTTATAATAGAGCTTTTTTTCTTTCACAAATTGTCCAGACCCAAAGTAATATTTACATATGAAATACGAAAAATTTTCAAAAGAAATGTCTTTTTAGCTTTATTTAAAATAATTATTAGATGGGGCGCCTGGGTGGCTCAGGTGTTAAGCGTCTGCCTTCGGCTCAGGTCATAATCCCCAGGGTCCTGGGATTGAGCCCCACATCCAGCTCCCTGCTCAGCGGGAAGTCAGCTTCTCCCTCTCCCACTCTCCCTGCTTGTGTTCCCTCTCTCGCTGTCTCTCTCTCTGTCAAAAAATAAATTTTTAAAAAATCTTTATTAAATTAATTAATTAATTAATTAGTTAATTAATTATTAGAGGGGCATCTGGGTGGCTCAGTCATTTAAGTGTCTGACTCTTAATTTCGGCTCAGATCATGATCTCAGGGTCGTGAGATCGAGCCCCACGTCAGGCTCTGTGGTAGGTGTGGAGCCTGCTTAAGTTTCTCTCTCTCCCTCTGCCCCTCCCCTCCCCCACTCGCCCTCTCTCAAAAATAATAATAATTATTATTATTAGATAAAATTGAGCAGTAGTAAAATTTAAGACCTTTAATCTATTATTTTTTTGTATAAGTAGAGGGAACTAAAGGACTGTATACATTGGGAAATGCCCATAATAGGAACCATTACATAAATCACACTACAAAAGTTACTCCTGTTTCTAGAGGAAATATTTTTGCATGGCATAGTGTTGCACTATAGAAATAAGAATGATGATAATATAAACACTTTTACTGAGATCCAACCGGATCTAACTGGATGACAGGAATCGTTCTAATACTTCACATTCAGTATTTCTTTTTTTTTTAAAGATTTTATTTATTTATTTGACAGAAGGAGACACAGCAAGAGAGGGAAACACAGCAGGGAGAGTGGGAGAGGGAGAAGCATGCTTCCTGCAGAGCAGGGAGCCCGATGCAGGGCTCGATCCCCGGACCCTGGGATCATGATGTGAGCCGAAGGCAGACGCTTAACGACTGAGCCACCCACGCGCCCCCAGTATTTCATTTTTACAACAATCCTATGAGTACTCTAATTACTCGGTTTACAAATAAGGATATGAGTCTTCATTAATTTAGTCAAGATCACATAGCTACTAAATGACAGTCAGGATTTGAATCCAGGTAATCTGGCTCCAGAATCTAAGCTCATAACCACTCTGCCTATAGAGTAGCATATAAGAGGGAGGACTTCATATCTATGGAAAGTACAGTGCTTTGTCTAAGAGAAGCTCAGCAATATCCTCCCTACTCCCCGTCTGGAAGTTGAAATTGTGTTATAGATTCACTGCTTTGGGTTTCCAAGACTTGGGGATATCACGTGGTTCCATTTAAAATGCATATGCTTGGGGTGCCTGAGTGGCTCAGTCGGTTAAGCGGCTGCCTTTGACTCAGGTCATAATCCCGGGGTCCTGGGATCGAGCCCCAGGTCGGGCTCCTTGCTCAGCAGAGAGCCTGCTTCTCCCTCTCCCTCTGCCTGCCTGCCGCTCCCCTTGCTTGTGCTCTCTCTCACTATCTCTCTCTGTGTGTCAAATAAATAAATAAAATCTTTATTAAAAAAATAATAAAATAAAATGCATATACTCATCTGAGGGGCTATACACATCAGAAGGGATAATGACAGTATCCAGGAACTCAGTAATGGAACCACAGGGTCAGTGACTGAATTAGCAATGGTGGAAGAAGGGATGCACCTGTAAACTCCAGTAAGAGGAGAGAGGCCAGCAACCAGGTAGCCTTAGAGAATTTTTGCCGAAGGCTCACATAGGATAGCCAACAATTTAATTTTTTTATGACACAGTACAACTATCAGTAAAATGTGGGGGGGTTTTCATGTCATTTCACTATATACTATTTATTATCTCTTTGATTCCAGGAAATACAGCACAACTGATGCTACACAGCACTGATGCGTTCTGTTAACTAAATACCTTTCCTTTATCTTACAGCAATCAGCAGGCCTTTTTACTGGAGAATGTTCCTTGTAATAATGCAAGCTGTGAGGGGGCACATCGTATGTTTAAAGTCTACTGGGAGCTGATGGACCTAAATCAAATCAGAGATGCCATGGTTGCCACCTTCTTTGACATTTATGAAGATGTGAGTTCAGAGCTCTCCTCTGTGTGTGGAGTCTAATTGCCATCCACTTCATCTCACTTTCACATCACCCTATTTGACCAGAAAATGTAGATGAGATAAAGAAAGCAAATGAGCTAATTAAAGAAAGCCCCTTTTAATGTTAAATGGCACAGGGAACAAATTTATTGACACTACTAGCTGATGAGTACAGTGAAATATGAAAACGCCTTTATCTCATTTTGTGCTATTTAGATTAAACCACTAGAGAATCATGCTCTGAGGCTGGCAAATGTGCATGTGCACCAATAGACAAAAGCACAACCAACAGAGGACAGACTCTTGAACCTGTACAAGGTCATAGAAGAGTAAAGGCAGCACCCCCTTTTAACTTTGTGAACTGGAAGGAGCATCTCTTGTCACAGATGGTTGTGACTCTGTCTTCAGTTGCCAGGTGACAATGAAAGGCCCTCAGGGCCCTGGTTGCCTCCATGCTAATGTGAAAAGCCAGTTTACCACTCAGAAAAATAATAAATTCTGATAAAAATGTGTTAAATCCTAGAGTTAATATATCACAGTACATCCTTGTAAAATAACTTGATTATTTTTTTAAAAATTCAATGTCCATCAGGACATTTATGTCTCCTCCTAACATAATTTTTGGTTTTGGTTTGGTTTGGTTGTAACATTTTTGGTTTGGTTTGGTTTGGTTGTAACATTTTTGGTTTGGTTTGGTTTGGTTGTAACAGGCTGATTCTCAATTATATGAATTGTCCAGGTTCTTGTTTTCTTCTTTCTGCTACCAAATGTCATGTTATTTCACTTTTTATTAACAGTTGACAAGCATAAAAGTAATTAACAGAAATATCGTAAGGGGAAAAATCAAGAGAATTTATTGCAAATAATTTTTTTTAGAGAGAGGAAGGGGGGAGGGGCACATAAAAGTAATTGGCGAAAATATTATAAGGGGAAAAAGCAACAGAATTGACTACAAATAATTTTTTTTAGAGAGAGGAAGGGGGAGGGGACAATGGGAGAGGGAGAGAGAATCCTAAGCAAGGCTCCATGCCCAGCACAGAGCCCGACACAGGGCTTGATCTCACAACCCTGAGATCATGATCTGAGCCTAAATCAAGAGTCAGACACTTAACTGCCTGAGTCACCCAGGCACCCCTACAAAGAAGTTTTTAATTTCTGTACATAAAAAAAAACATCAAATGAAATTTCAAATTGTTTTTAAATCTGGGAAATAAATTTACTATGAAAGAGTCAAATAGTATCTTTAATATAAAAAGGGTTTATACAAACTGATATAAGTCACCAAAAACTACCACTGGAAAAACAGAACATAGTCAATTTACAGAAAAATCACATGTGGCTAATATATGAAAAAATACGGCAAATGATCAGTATCATTAAGAATCAGTGGAATGGACTGTACTTGTGGTGAGCATAGCATAAGATATACAGTTGAGTCACTACGTTGTACCCCTCAAACTAATGTAATATTGTATGTCAAGTATAATCAAAACGATTTTAATAAATAAATAAATAATCAGTAAAGTGGAAATTTAAATGAGCATACCTTTTCCCCCAATAAAATCAGCAAGACTTCCCTCTTTTTAGGGAGAAATAATGTTAATATGCCATGGTCACCAGGACAGATAAAAAAGTGTTCTCTTCCTCTGACGGTTGAAAACACTTTAGCAGTCCATTTCATAGGCCTTTAAAAAGGAGCATGCAGGAGCTCCTGGGTGGCTCAGTCTGTTAGGCATCCGACTCTTGATTTCTGCTCAGGTCATGCATCTCAGGGTCGTGGGAATCCACGCTCAGCAGGGAATCTGCTTGAGTTTCTCCCTCTCCCTTTGCCCCTCCCCCTGCTTGCACACACTCTTTCTAAAATAAATAATAAATCTTTTATAATAAAAATACAGGCAAATATGACTGGAAGGATATATACAAAAATGTTAACCGTTATCTCCAGGGATTAAAATTACAGATTTTTTTCATTTTGTTTATTGTTTATTATTCTAAGATTTGGGGGGGGTTAAGTTTTTATGTAAATTCCAGTTAGTTAACATACAGTGTAATATTAGTTTCAGGTATACAATATAGTAATTCAGTAATTCTTTACAACACCCAGTACTCATGACAAGTGCACTCCTTAATCCCCATCACCATTTCCCCCACCCCCCAGCTACCTCTGCTGTGGTAACCATCAGTTTGTTCTCTAGAGAGAAGAGTCTGTTTCTTGGTTTGCCTCTCTCTCTCTCTCTC
>NW_027991587.1:0-1036 GCF_054177405.1 Leptonychotes weddellii
TTTGGGTGTGTTTGTGGTCAGCTTCCCTTCGGCCACCAGAGTTAATGATGGGGGGCACCCCCCTCTCCAACTACTTACAAGGCTGTCTCCAGCTTTAAAACAATCAAAGGACTGCGCGTTTCTGTTTGTGTTTACCGGGGGGTGGCCGCAAGTACCGGCGGGTAGCAAGGACCACGCGCGGAGTCAGACGTGGATGTATGCGGAGCTTCAGGGCTCTGTCCTGAGTGGGCTTTATTAAGGCTTCCACTACAAGTCCTTTCTGACTGACGAGAACCCCCTTCAGCGCTCAGGACGACAAGGATGACGGTGGCCTATATGCCCAGCACATAGCCCGGGCTGCAAGTCCCAGGGGCCAGAGGTGTTATTTCAGGAGGGAGATGATTAAAGAGCTGTAACTTGGGGCGGCCCTGATGAGTTGGGGTCAGGGGTCCCCTTGCATAGGAGTAGTGCCCGAATGGGCACTTCTACTTGCTAAACCCTTCTGCAGCCTATGCAGGAATCTGGGCTAGCACTTTGGTATTTTGTAGTATTTAATGATATTTTGACCAAATAATTCCTGGCTTGAAGAATTGCTCTTCACTTTGGCTTCAGGGTTGGATCGGGGTGCTAGGCCTCAATCAGGGTCCTCAGGCTGGTTCTGCAGTCCAAGGGGTGCCGGTCTGGGGGAGAGTAGCCGATTTATAGGAAGGACTCAGGTGACTTCTGGGCAGAACTCAAGGGAAGAGGAAATAGAAAAACAAGGACAACAGCCTTGGAAGAGCAAGGGGTTGTTTTGAACACAATGTGGTGTCTGCCATCTAGATTTTCTTCCAGATCCATCCTCAAGGATCCATGCAGGGTCTGCAATAAAGAGGGTCCAGACGGGTGCCTGGGTGGCTCTGTCAGTTAAGCGTCCGACCCTTGATTTCTGTTCGGGTCATGATCTCAGGGTCGAGAGATTGAGCCTCGTGTATGGCTCCACGCTCGGAGTAGAGCCTGCTTAAGATTCTCTTCCTATCCCTCTGCCTCTGTCTCTCTTTCTCTCTCTTAAAAAAAA
>NW_027991588.1:0-201 GCF_054177405.1 Leptonychotes weddellii
AAGCTCCCTGCTGAGCAGGGAGCCCGATGCAGGGCTCAATCCTAGGACCCTGAGATCATAACCTGAGCTGAAGGCAGATGCTTTTTTTTTTTTTTTTAAGATTTTATTTATTTATTTGAGAGAGAGAATGAGAGAGAGAGAGCACATGAGAGGGGGGAGGGTCAGAGGGAGAAGCAGACTCCCCGCCGAGCGGGGAGCCCG
>NW_027991589.1:0-201 GCF_054177405.1 Leptonychotes weddellii
TTTTTTTTTTTAAGATTTTATTTATTTATTTGAGACAGAGAGAATGAGAGACAGAGAGCATGAGAGGGAGGAGGGTCAGAGGGAGAAGCAGACTCCCTGCCGAGCAGGGAGCCCGATGCGGGACTCGATCCCGGGACTCCAGGATCATGACCTGAGCCGAAGGCAGTCGCTTAACCAACTGAGCCACCCAGGCGCCCTGTG
>NW_027991590.1:0-201 GCF_054177405.1 Leptonychotes weddellii
TTTTTTTTTTTTTTAAAGATTTTATTTATTTGAGACAGAGAGAATGAGAGACAGAGAGCATGAGAGGGAGGAGGGTCAGAGGGAGAAGCAGACTCCCTGCCGAGCAGGGAGCCCGATGCGGGACTCGATCCTGGGACTCCAGGATCATGACCTGAGCCGAAGGCAGTCGCTTAACCAACTGAGCCACCCAGGCGCCCCTCA
>NW_027991591.1:0-201 GCF_054177405.1 Leptonychotes weddellii
AAACTTGGAATTTACTAATTGAATGTCTTCCCTCCTGGGAGGAAAAACTCAGCAGAACCTTGGGAAGAGTACATGGTGATGATTCCATTAGTTCTTTCTCCTAAGGGACCTACAGCCATTTATTCTCTGCTAGAGCCCATTATCACCCTCGGGTGCATGGCACACAGCCATTGATTTGGTGGAGGCTTTTCTACAGCTTAA
>NW_027991592.1:0-201 GCF_054177405.1 Leptonychotes weddellii
AGTTTTTTTTTTTTTTAAAGATTTTATTTATTTATTTGAGAGAGAGAGAATGAGAGACAGAGAGCACGAGAGGGAAGAGGGTCAGAGGGAGAAGCAGACCCCCTGCTGAGCAGGGAGCCCGATGCGGGACTCGATCCCGGGACTCCAGGATCATGACCTGAGCCGAAGGCAGTCGCTTAACCAACTGAGCCACCCAGGCGC
>NW_027991593.1:0-201 GCF_054177405.1 Leptonychotes weddellii
AAACACTTTTTTTTTTTTAAAGATTTTATTTATTTGACAGAGAGAGAGAGAGCACAAGTAGGCAGAACAGCAGGGAGAGGGAGAGGAAGAAGCAAGCTCTCCACTGAGCAGGGAGCCTGACGTGGGGCTCGATCCCAGGACCCTGGGATCATGACCTGAGCCGAAGGCAGCCGCTTAACCGACTGAGCCACCCAGGCGCCC
>NW_027991594.1:0-201 GCF_054177405.1 Leptonychotes weddellii
CTGCGGCCCACACCAGCAGCAGCCTCCCCTGGGAGCTAGTTGGACACTGTGGGGGCGGCCGGCGCCGAGTCCTAGCAAGCCCTCCCGGTGATTTGATGCACCATGGTGGACAGGTGTGACCCACCGTGTAAGGGGAGACCCCTGAGCTCAGCTGGGCTCTGCTGAGAGGCAGTGAGGACCCTGGGGACAGGTGAGGCCGAG
>NW_027991595.1:0-201 GCF_054177405.1 Leptonychotes weddellii
TTTTTTTTTTTTTTTTAAAGATTTTATTTATTTATTTGAGAGAGAGAATGAGATAGAGAGAGCATGAGAGAGGGGAGGGTCAGAGGGAGAAGCAGACTCCCTGCTGAGCAGGGAGCCCGATGCGGGACTCGATCCCGGGACTCCAAGATCATGACCTGAGCCGAAGGCAGTCGCTTAACCAACTGAGCCACCCAGGCGCCC
>NW_027991596.1:0-201 GCF_054177405.1 Leptonychotes weddellii
TCTTTTTTTTTTAATTTTTTTATTGTTATGTTAATCCCCATACATTACATCATTAGTTTTAGATGTAGTGTTCCATGATTCATTGTTTGTGCATAACACCCAGTGCTCCATGCAGAACGTGCCCTCCTCAATACCCATCACCAGGCTAACCCATCCTCCCACCCCCCTCCCCTCTAGAACCCTCAGTTTGTTTTTCAGAGT
>NW_027991597.1:0-201 GCF_054177405.1 Leptonychotes weddellii
CGCCTGGGTGGCTCAGTTGGTTAAGCGACTGCCTTCGGCTCAGGTCATGATCCTGGAGTCCCTGGATCGAGTCCCGCATCGGGCTCCCTGCTCAGCAAGGAACCTGCTTCTCCCTCTGACCCTCCCCCCTCTCATGTGCTCTCTCTCATTCTCTCTCTCTCAAATAAATAAATAAAAAATCTTTAAAAAAAAAAAAAAAAA
>NW_027991598.1:0-1036 GCF_054177405.1 Leptonychotes weddellii
TGGCAGAGGGTGAATCATCTGCATTGATAGCAGCTAGAAGTTAGACCAGGAGCCACTCATTTGCCTGATGAGACTTTTTTTTTTAAGATTTTATTTATTTATTCATGAGAGAGAGAGAGAGAGAGGCAGAGGGAAAAGCAGGCTCCCCGCTGAGCAGGGAGCCTGATGCGGGACTCGATCCCAGGATTTTGGGATCACGACCTGAGCCAAAGGCAGACGCTTAACCATCCTTGAGACACCCAGGCGCCCTGATGAGACTTATTTTTGATATCTTCTTGCTCCGGGGATAAGGCCTTTGACCTCTTCTCGGGCTTCTTGCTGTTTGCCGTGATTCTTGTTTCTACAGTGCCTGCACAGTTCCTTGGTTTCCACTTTTCTAGTTTGCTTCACTCTGTATTAGTACCAGCTTGGGGTATTATCAAATCACTATTGTGGCTTGTAGGCTTGGGTACTTTAACTAGTTGCCTCATTTATTTATCTAGCAAACATAAACATAACACTTGTTTTTTGCCTGACTCTGTATGTGAAGCATTGGGGTTACTGAGATGAATGATAACTTCGTCTGTGCCCTGATTCTTTTAAGGGGTCATGCTGCCACCTGCCTCAGGGCCTTGGCACAAGCTGTTCTCTCTGCTCAGACTTTCAGAACTAGGTCAGGTGGCAGTCATCTCCTCAGCACCAGCCTACTACTCTGGACTAGACCATTTCCCCCAGTTTTAGCATCTTTAGAACAGATAGTTAAGTTTGCAATGATATATTTATGTGATTTGATTAATATTTGTCCCTAAATTTTAAGTTCCAGGAGGTGGGGATTTTTTTCCTCCACACGATTGTTTTCACAGTCCTTATAGGACAGTGCTGAGTTTGTATATACTGGACCCACAGAAAATACTTGTATAAGTGAAGGCTTGAGAACAGTGCTTTGCATTGTAAGAAAGGTCTTCCTGAGTGGACAGGCCCTGCTAAGAGTCCTTTAACTAGAAAAGGGAGGGGTGTGGAAGGTAGGGCTTTGAGGCCAAGGCAAAGCAAATGTAAA
>NW_027991599.1:0-201 GCF_054177405.1 Leptonychotes weddellii
TTTTTTTTTTTTAAAGATTTTATTTATTTATTTGAGAGAGAGAATGAGAGAGAGAGAGAGAGCATGAGAGGGGGGAGGGTCAGAGGGAGAAGCAGACTCCCTGCCGAGCAGGGAGCCCGATGCGGGACTCGATCCTGTGACTCCAGGATCATGACCTGAGCCGAAGGCAGTCGGTTAACCAACTGAGCCACCCAGGCGCCC
>NW_027991600.1:0-201 GCF_054177405.1 Leptonychotes weddellii
TTTACAGGGACTTCCTGCTACATGTGGCAGGTTCAACACATACCGGCTCCTTCCAACCCCCACTGAAAGGAGAGCAAAGGAATAAAGAGAAGATAAATAGATAAGGACGGAGAGAACAGTAGAAGTGACACGTGCAGGCAACAGATGTCAACAGATTTTTGGAAGATGGAAAGCAGATGGAGGAATTAGCAGAACTGAGAA